>NW_017099609.1:8823-63432 GCF_001412225.1 Nicrophorus vespilloides
ATGTTGCCAAACATAAATATTAACACGTAATTTATAAATTAATGAAATAGGGCAGAAAGACTACGATTAATCATCATTTATTTGCATTCCTGATTACTAAATATAAGAAATCAATATAATTTGGAATTTCGGAAAATTTGGATTTCGGTGTTTTCGTATTACGTCAGTTAAATTATTTTTGCTTATAAATTATAACATTTAAAAACAAGTGTGTTTAAAATATTTACTTGATTCTTTATGATTTTTGAAATCTTTATTATTGAAAAATTGTATAATTGATTGATTTAAACTGAAAAAAATGTAGATAAAATGTAGTGGATATATGGATTTTTCAAATATTTAATTTGGAAAAAAATATCATTAATGACTTAACCCTTTCGAGACAAAATCAACAAAATCTATAATTGCAGGTGAGACAATGAACGGGGACGCCGCTAAAATAAATACAAAACCTGCTGGTACATATTCAAAACATTTAAAATGCAACTTTTCACATTTAGTCCAGAGAAAATACTAAGTAGTACTTGGAGTACCGAAAGTGTTAAAGGAGGTCAATTGTTTAAAACAAATATATTTTTTAAAAAAATAACTCTGGATAAAATATAGAGCGCATGATATATTTTCTTGAAATTTTCTGTCATTTTTTTTTCAATGTTTATTTTTGAAGAAATCATTATGGGTGACTTAGGTACGTCGAGTGTTTCAAACAATAGGAACTACTGTTGGTAATCTAGATGTGGGAACGTATCTGGTCTTCAGTTGATCTGTCCGATGCGAAGAAATAGATTACCCGTTGGTCAAAACTCTTCGGTGAAGTATGCCGTTGCCGTTGTTACCCATTTTTATTTCTCATTCGATGTTCGTTTTTCATTTTATTTTGTCGGATGAATTATCACCGGGACATTTGAAAGAGGGCCCACGCGTTCTGACAATGTGGCCGTGGCAGATATATGTAAAATGAAAACGAAAATTAATTAAAACATGTAGCTCGGTGGCTGTGCAGTTCGTGGAGGAGACATAGTCTGTATATATGTGTGTGTGTGTGTGTTTGAGTCTATATATGCAAGTAAGTGGATAAGAGTGAGTTAATGGAAGTGAGTAGGAGAGTGTGAGTGAGCGAGAGAGAGACAGAGAATTTAAAATGAATGGTTGTGTGTATAGAGGAGCAGAACAATGAGCGATCTGTGACAATACATGATGGATCTGGAGATGAGATCTAATATTCCGGTCCGGTCCGGAGATAAACCGCAAAACCACCGGCAACAACAATGAACTCATTTATTTATAAGCGGGTTACTCCCCGTTGCAACTTAAACTAATTATACACGCCGGACAGATTTCATATCATTTTCTTTTCTATTTCTTTCCACTCTCTTTTTCTCTCCTCTTTAAATATAAATATATTTTTATCCTCTCTTTTCCTTCCATTTCCAATAGCCATCGTCTCTTCAGTCCCACGCGAACTTGAAACATTCCCGAGAGACAACGGCCGGGCATTTTTATTTTTTCGAATCCATTCAATCCGTATGCATAGCATTTTACAGATTACACGCATCCATTCTACTACTTGTCAATATAGCTACCATTTATATACCGAACCTTGATGCATCGATAAGTCTCCCGTGCGCATGTAATCTTTCAAAATTCGTCGGTCCCATCCGGAGCAATTATAAATACTGAGAAATTCTGCCCAGAAAGAGTTTAACCAAAAAATGAGGCGCTCATTAAGCGGGCCATTGTTGCATTTTGTCTCTCCTCGTCAGGGGCCACTCCTAATCCTTAAATTGATTTGAAAGAAGAGAAAAAATATACATATATACGTGTGTATCTATGTATATGTATCGTATGATTAATGATCGACCATCGATCCATCCATCAAACCTCTAAGTGGCAGCATTCACCAATATTACAGTGGTGACTCGTGCCCTCTTCGTTTTCTTCCGCTCTCGCTTCATTATGTACTCTCCATATGAGTGGATCAGCAACAACAACAAAAATTTAAAAAAAAAATGTACTAAAAAAACGCAATACAATCTACATACAAATATCTATTGTTAAATCAATTTCAAATTGTACCGACGGATAATATACGCAAATTATCGCTTTGTATCATTAACATTTTATCTGCATTTACCTTACCTTCTACATGACCCATGCCTTTTTCTTTACTATACGATCGCCCTAAATCCATATTGACTACACAGTCACTTCCTGACTTGCAACAGGGTTCCATTCCGCACCTTTTGACTAAGTCGATTTTTCTGAAATAGTTATCATCAACTTTCAAAAAAATGTATACATTTTAACCGTCGACCCCTTCAAGAGGTTTTTGACGTTTTATCGACACCATTTTACACAATAATAATTTGGATATAAATAATTTCGCCTGTTAGCCTAAAAGAATAAACTTGAGCTTTAATAATCCTGACATATTTACCATAAAATGAAAAAATGAAAATATGTCCACCAAGTAGTAAGAATTAATAATATTTTCTATCGATCCGCAATCGACCTCACAGCACGAATCGACCCACAATAATGTTATATCGACTTCTGTGGGTCAATATCAACTTTGTCGACCACTGCTTTAGATTATTAATGACTCTTCAACATCATTTCACTTTAAATAATGAAATTTTGTATTATTATTATTATTAAGCGGAATATTGGCATGCGGAGTAAGGACTACTTTTCTCATACTTTGAGTCTTTACAATATCGTGGTATATGAATATCCACCGTATTCTAGAAGAAGTGTGTGCTATGAAATCAATTCATTAAAATGAATCCATATTGTAAAGGTACTTTTTTTTACATATTTGCAACTTATGTCTCAGTGTGTTTTATAAATTTAATTTACTTTTATTTATTTAATAATAATACTATTTATTGAAACACTAAAATTACAAAATAAAAAAACTCAATACAATAAAATTTTGATTTATGTCATTTATAAATCAAAAATGTCAACTGCTTCAAAGGGCTATTGACCATAGGTTTTTCTGCCCTTAATAATACACTAGTTTATTTATATGTTTTGAAATAATAATTACGTATTATAAAATTATAAAAATATCATAACAAAACAATGTAAAATTATTTTTCTGTACAAAAAATAGTAAAAAAACATATAATTAATTAATTATTACTATATTATATTATATATATTTATTATATTAATTATATAAATCTTATATTCACAAAAACATTAATATTGTAAGCTTAACTTGTGCACAATCTCTGCAAATATAGATAAATTAATTTTTTTTTTGCAATAAAGTTTATTATATTATTAATATCAATAAATAATAATGAGTTATTCGGAAAGTAATTTCGTTTTTTTTTTTCAAATCAGAAAACATCAGATTCATAATAAACCATATTGTCAATATATGTTTTGACAGCAGACATTTAAAAGTTAATAAAGATGAGAAACTGCTTCGAGATTAAATGTATCAAACGGTTGAAGTTCATGATCATGCGAAATGAAAGCTTGATAGTTGGGTTAAAAACGAAATTAATTTTCAATAAACTAAATGAAAAAAAATCCCTTTACAGACGGAAGTCTCTTTTTGTGTCATTTGTTTTTGTATGTATTTATTTCATCGATTAGCCTGATTTTAAATAGGCGAAAACCTGCAGTATATGGGGTATTGTTATACTTTATAATGAATTAACGTAAGTATTTAATGATGCAAACTTATGATGTATTATGAAGGGTTTAAAATTAATATAAATAATAGATAATATATTATAGTTTAAAATGAATTAACTGATTGATTTAATAACTTCTGTATTTTATGATGGATTCACGTGGAATTATATTAGAGATTAAATACGATATGGTAAGGTCATTATGACGTACTGATGTCTCTTCGAATATGCCATAAATAGTAATGTTAATGCAAATAGATGGTATATCTGAACGTGACTATCACTTTAGCTGAAGTAGCGTGCAATTCCTGCCATTTATAGCGTAACGTTAACTTTTTAATAGTAAAATCATGTCAAATCTAGTTTATTTACCATATCGCAAGTATCTCCGCATCAAGATAGGCGTGAACAAATGTGATGGAGATGTATGAGCCAGCATGGATATATAGACGTTACTGGTTTCCAGCAAAGCCGTTTCGAATATCGCCATCTATACTACCAAGGTATTACAAATTTTCGCAAATGGCATATACTAGTTGCTTCTTAAATCTCGATAAATAAATAACAAATACATGTGCTTGTTCTTTTTCTTAACATAAGATGATCGTTTCTGGTTTGTTTTTTTCATGGAAATAAATTATATAAGAATATTAATATTAATATGATAAAATTTTAAGGTTGCTGAAATTAAAACTGACATAAATTAAATACAAGAAAATAGCGGTAAAATAAAATTGTAATTGAAAATTAAATATACACTTATTAACTTCTGTTTTATACAGCAAAGCGCGGCTTCGATCAATTAAAATTATACTAAATTTTAAATGAACAAAATAAAATTCTAAAAAATGTTATACAAAATGATTTGCATTATCTTATAAATTAGATTAAGCATAACATGTTCGATATTTGTCAACGTGTTGGAACGTAAAAGATATTGACAATTATTTAGTTGAAATATTTGGAATCTACATCTCTAAGTATTAATAACAGTTGTCGGAATGTTCTATAAAATAGTTTAAAGTTAATAAAGATACAAAATATTATCATAATTTCGGACGAAAAAATAAATGCAACATTAAAAAAAGTATAAAAATAGTGAAAAAAATTATTTATTATTACCATAACAAATACCGATCCATACAGTTATTATAACTCTCAGATTTGACAACGTAAAACGATGTATTAATTTATATCTAAATCTAAAGTGTTGTTGTTATTTGCACTATTTTGTAAATTAAGAAAAAAGATTTATCAAATTATTTAAGAAATGTTATTGTAGTTATTTGAACACATTATTGACCGGCATTTTTAAGTAGAAGTTATCTCATGTCATCGGCAATTATTTCGTAATTGAATGTGGAAGTTTCTTGTTTATTTTTGTTTCCAGTTAATTTCATAAAGTTCAATATGAATAGTACCATACGCAGTTCAGTTCAGTTTTAAGTTTCTTTATTAGATTGATTAGTTGTATTACATTGTATCATTAGTTGTTAGGTTTGTGGCCTTTTGTGAGCTATTGCTCTTTGTGCCATTAATATTATCTTATTACTTATGTTCTAAATCTATAAAAAAAAAAAAAAAATTAATTACATTGATTATGAAGTTATTAATTACATTGGTTATATGAGTATTATTATTTACATTGGTTTAAGCTATTATTTATTGTGTTAGATGGTATGCGTTGGGAGGAATTTTGGGTTGATTGATTTTAAAAAAGCTGAGATTTCTGGGTTATCGGGAGGTGCGTTGCTTGCTAGCGCCGCAGGAGGGAATGTGATTTTGTGTTTGGGAATTTTTTTTGTGGCTGAAATTGGAGGAGGTGTAAATAGTGATAGTGTAATACCATACGCAGTAAGCTTTTATGCTTACGTGTGATAAGGACAATATCATTTCTCTTTCCTGAAGATTCTCTAACTTTTCTATTAGTACATTATGGTACCATATATAAGTCTTTCCTTTTCTAATAATATATCAGCTGCTGAAACGCTATTATAACTATAATTATCTTGATATAAATGTTGACACCCAAATAGATTTCAAAGTTCCAAATGTAACCAGACTCACTTTCACAAAACATTCTCACTGAAATTCCATATTTCCTTATCATGTTCTGAAGCTGATACTTCAGCTCCATGGTATTACTGCTTCATAAGTGATAACTGCTGTTTAGGAATATACAGAGATTGAAATTTTGAAATAATGTAATCCAATAGAGGTCTAATTTAACAAATCCTGTCTGCACTAGATGTATTTTGTGCATTATCACTAAGATGTAAACATTTAAGAATTTGTTGCTTCAACCAATGGGTCCTTCATCTCTCCGATAAACTATAACTAAACAAACACGAATGAAGTCGTGTTCAGTCAACAACAGGGGTGCCGCAAAAATTCTGATATATTAACATAAAGTTCGCCTTGAGATATACCAATGTTTTGACTTAGGGCGTAGCGGAAATAATCTGATATATTAAGTGCGCCGCAAACCAAAAAGTGTAGGAATCCTTGTGTTAAGATATTGTTTATACTATACAATATTGAGAAAAAATATACCTATTACCATCATCAAGATCACCTACCTTCGCACTAAAAGTCACATACAAATATATTATATTTATAATACTTAAGGTGCCAAGGCCGATCAAATTAACAAAATTAATATAAAATTTCTGAGTTATAACATTACATTGCTATTTTTTATGACTTTCCTATTTTTTTTTATTTGTTACATCTTGAATTATTTTCTTGTTCCGAAAATAATATGAACTAAGTTTTAACTAACTACGATATAAATGAAACAGATTGTGAACGATACCTTTAATGTTAAGCACAATATCGAAATTGAGGTATTTTTTTTAATATTGGTTTATAATATTAAATGTTAAATTGAAATAGTGTGTGGTGAAATTGGATGAAAGTCGGCCAGGAACAGTGTTTGTTTTAATGAGCCAATTTGTATTTCGTTGCGGTGAAAAGTATTAAAACGAAAATCCTGTGCGCGCCGAGATGATAATAATAATAATGTAAGAGATTAAGTATGCGAGATAGAGCGGGATCGTCTGTTGTCTGTCTTTCTTATGCTAGTTTTCGTCCGTCCATCCGTTTTGGTTTATTTGTGAAATGGTTCTTCTTTTGTCCTAAGCTTGCTTAGCGAGAGAGAACGAGATGGTCGGAGGCGGTGACGTATGGTCGTACGAAGGAAGGAAGACGCGCGGAGGAGAGATGAAACTCTAGGAATGTGCGTGCGAGAGTGAATGGTGATGCGGGGGTGAGATATGCGGCACTCTTGAAGAACCGTGACACTATGCGACAGTATGCGAACAAATGACAAGGACTCGGTCCTGTCGTGTCCTGGCAGGTCAGTTCCACCCGGTTCTCAGTCAGCCTACGTCCTACGTGATCTGCAGTATGTATAGGATGTGTGGCGGCCTTTCGATACCTTTGATATGTATGGCGAGAATGTGTGTAGAACCGCAGATTGCGCCGCGAATATCTCGAATTATATTGTTATTGCTGGTCTCGCTGCTCGGTTTTTCTGCGTCGACTCACCTCCACCTCCTCCTCGACCACCTCATCCTCTTCCACCGATGGTCGAGGATCGCTACTTAATTCGCTACACGACGGATTTAGCACTATAAATAAATTTTATTGCGACAGCCCCTGCACTCTAATTAATGGCCCCCAGCGTGGATTTACATTTCTTTCGCCGCGGATTTTTCGCGAAATATTACCGTCGTCTCCCCATTTGGCCTCATCCTACTCCTCGATATCCTTCCACAATAAGTCTTATAAATATCCAATAAAGTCTTTTGGTATTATATGGCACGGTCAGTCATACCCAAAGCTACATGTAAATCTGTTCCGTAATGGTTGCTACAGGTGGTACTCACTAAACCCACTACAGTGTTACCAAACATACAAATAATATTATATATATATATTTATAAATAATTAGCATATCAATATAATAGGAAAAGTAAAAAAAAACATTCCTCTACATTTTTTTTATACTAATTATTTTAAACAGGTTTAATATCATTATATTTAAAGAGATGCATTATAAAAAGACAATTATTTAACAAAATCGACTAACATTGTTGTACTTGAGTCTCTTATTCATATTAGCAATTTTGGATTCAAGATTAATATCTAACATATTTTTGTATTTATTCTACTATCAATTCTTGAATATCTTTATATTATTACAACAATAATAAACAAAATATATTGTATAGCAAGCAACACACAAGGAGTAATTTATATTAAAGCAGCAAATTCGTATTCTTTGGCTTCGTATGTTGTATTCATATTATTAATGAGGATCTCAAAACTATCCAAAGTTGTGAATAATTTTTATTGCGGGAAATTTTTGTAAATCGTGTTGTATGGACATATTTCTTACCGACTAATCGTGTAAAAGCTCGTTATAACTTCTAGGCTTATCTTCAATTGTACCGATCAATAATTCAAGGAAACCAAATTTTAAATTAACATACTTATTATAAATTGTAGCTAAATATGCGTACAAGGATCAATTTTTCTACATAATTTAGGACAGCTTAAGAATTATTGTATTTTTTTTAAATTACGTTACGTTACAAATAAAATGATTTTTTTTTAAATTTTGATGAGCGTTGAACCCATTGCCATCGTATTGGATATTATGATACAGATACTATTTATTAAAATATTTAGTGTGAAGACAATTACCTGCTTACAATATCAACGTGGCGTTATGACACAAGACGTTATATAAGTCAGCTCTACGTCTAAGCGATATAAGTTTAAAATAGCAAATTCCAAATTACAATAGATATCAACCTAAACGCCTGTTGAAATTGATTATCCTCCTATAAACGCATTCATGCTTTATGAATGAGAAAGTTGCAATGCGTAAAAAAAACATGAAAATAAGTGATATTTTTTTATTATCTGTCTATGCATTGAAAACAAATTACAGGAAACTGCACAATCTATTAACTTTGTCTTGTTTTTCTGTTTGTTTATTGCAATTGGTAGTCCTGCTGCGATATTGGCGTGTGTCAAGTATAGCAGCCAAATCTCCTTGGCTCCTTCGAACAGCTCATTAATCCCCCTGATAAAGCCCTTTAGTATTGTGCGGTACGGTCGTGGCTTTTAGGAGGGAATAGAGGCATGTTTTCGCAGCGGGTTGCGTACGGGAATAAAGAATACCAATATGAGCTGCACTTGATTGGTGGTACAAGTGGTCGTACAATGGTAATTAGTAGCGTGACGGTACAGATTCTTCGGCGGCGCACAAACGTGTGACGGCACAACAATCGGCCTTTATTGATTTGTGTTTGCGCAAATTTTAACTGTATCGAAATTAATTGGCGCGTTTCCCATTGAACAAAGCGCATCGCATTGCACAATCGCAAAAGCATTAAACAATTGCTGAATGAGAGAGGAGTGAAGGAGAATACACTGTTTGTAAGTAAGTATGTAAGTAATACGCGATCGTTTCTAATGCCCTCTCGCATGATATAAATTATGTATACCGTTCGGCATAAATATGAATTTCAATGTGTAATACAGCTGGTAGCGTTCGATATGTATAACGCGCGCGCTATGAAACAATGGGCCCTGTAACTCATACAGCTACATTTCATATCTCTTATCCACCCCATATTAGGACTCCGACCAGATGTGCAGAAAGCCATCGCCAGAGATATCGTATATCTTTCTCTCCGCCTGCCTGGAAATCGCATTCCAATAAAAGAAGGACGAAGAGACCGGAGAGAGCCATGCGAGCAGCGAACAAACGTACGGACGAAGGCAACAATAAACAAGCAGCCTTTTCGACAAATTCCCGAACGGGCATAGCGCCAATGCCGATTCACTTATATCATATTGCCTGTCGTCTACCATCCTTTAACTCATACTGGCTCTTCGACTCTTCTTCGATCCGGATGAGCCACGTTCGAACTTCGTGCGTGTGGGAAATGGATGGATGGTAGAGAAAGGAAGAAGAGAGGCAGCCGGTGATGTTTGGAAATAAAAGCACAGACTCATGTAGTTGTTGCGCGAAGTGCCCCGGGTTGGATGACTTGTGTCACCCCCCTGTGGACCTACTAATACAGAGGATGACTGGCGAGGACCCCCAGGCCCCATTGTGTTCGCTAAACAGATCGCTGTGGGTTGCCCAACGGAACCTCGTCCCGCGAACCCAAACCTAATCCTATCAAGAAACCAAACTCATCTCGCACTAATCCCTCACATATCACAAAACATACCACGTGTATATATATTTACAGGATTAAATGAACCCCCGCAACCACTCTTCCACCGGATAGTTACAAATTAAACATGTTCCTACCTAGTCCTCATTCTCATAATGCGTTTTAACTATACAATAATAGAAAGCACCTGACATATAAATAGATGCCTGACAAATAATAATAATATATCATTTATTAATAAATTACCAATTTATGAACGATCTGAAGTACAAACAACTTGAGATTGTTGTTTTGAAACTAGAACAACTAAGAAGTTCAATCATCCAGCTTAAATATGGCAGAAGCTAATTTTACTCTATAAATAAAATGTTTATGACTGTATTCTTTAAATTCAAATAGTTTAATGTTCTCGACCAAAAATATAATGTCGATCTCAACTTCAATATCTACTGAAAAAGAAAGAAAACTAACATTAGACAGGTTTGTCTCCAAATAAAATACTTTATAATTACAATGAATTAAAACTCTCAACTAGTAAATTCTATATAAAATTAGTGTTTTTAATGAACAATAATATTGTATTTATTATTATTATTATTATGAATGAGTTATTATGTTGAATATATTTAACATTACAAATAACATATCAATCAATTATTGAAAATTATATATTTGTATTATCAATATTTATCAATATAAATAATTGAAATATATATATAGATTAAATCTGAAATTGAAACTGCATCTTGTAATGAAATTTGTTCAAAATTCGAGATTTTACTGTATTTTCTAGAATTAAAAACATCAAAATTTAATTAAATTTTAATATAAATAACTAATCAATTAAATTTGGTATAATATTAAAATGTAATATATACTCTTTTGCTTGTTATGCTAAAATTGATTTAATTATACAAAGTAAATGAAGATAACATATATTTAAACAATTATTAGTAAGTTTCAAATATCGTTGATATTATGGAGTCAGTAAAAATATTTGTTTAATTTTAAAATAATTATATACAATAATTACTTTTAACTATATATCGGATATACAAAACTATGTATATATATATTGAATCAGTCTAAAAATACTAAATTGAAGTGAAATAAAAATACAAAGATAACAATTAATTTTAGTATAGTAGTATTTGCGTCATTTGTACTTAGTACTTGGTATTAACGTGATAAATAATATACAAGATTATCGCAAATTTTGAAAATAGTTTGTACACTATTTCTATTATATAAATTTAATGTTAATTATATATGCAGAAATAATTTGTTTGTTAGATTTTAATAAATATTTATTATTCAATGATATTAAAAAAATGGATACATACTGCACAGAAAACGACGTGGAAACAAATGGAAGAGGCCTATATCCAGGTTGAAGAAGAAGAATAGTTTGAATTTTGCGTAGCAAATACTTGCATATAAACGAATGTTTATGATAGTTTAATGGCACTTAATAAACAATTCGATTTATAATTTAATTAATTAAAAAATGTATTTCTCGTTGTGATGCGGCCAAGACACGAGTTTGTAAATTATTAGAGTTAACATCGAATGAACAAATAGATTATCAGCTGGATAGCAGCGCCATAATTTATGTTATTAACGCAAGAATGCAACAGTATATGACCTTGTCTTAAGCTCGGCCTATACTTGACCAGCAACCTTATGTCACTGAGGTTCTTATTACGGAATATTATTATTAGTATAATAAAATTTAATTCACTATTTTCTTTTATAAAAAAAAAAATGTCTTTGGCCAGAAAGACCTGTGGTCAATTCTAATTATATTTGTTCTAATTTATTGTTGCAATAGATATTATTATTTAGTATTTGTGCACTAAAATAAGTTGCATACACCAAGGAAACTTCAATATTCCAATCGATGATAATTTTGATTCAAAAATTAAAAAATACGTGGCAATATTGTAAAGGAACTAATACATTTGTTCTGGATTTCAAGGTCAGATATGTTGTAAACAAAATAGGAATGATATTTGAATATTCAGCCATGAGATGACATGCATAGACATAGAGAGTAGCAGTTCGGAAAGGTTATACGGATTAAAAATACACGAAGTGCGGCATGACAAATAACTTCAATAATGGTCCCAGTAAAGAGATTCTAGTCGTGTGGCATAAGAATGATCACTTCTTTCCTATGGCGTGACCGATCGTGATCTACAAATATGAGCAATGTCAAGTGTGGTCTAAAAATAGTCGAGAAGTGAAAAATACATCGATCTTTCTTTTAAATCTTCATAATTTTCCATACTGTTCCATACTGTTTGAAATCACACATATCGAGGATTTAAAAACTGCATAAAAAGAGATAAATATTTTTGTGTACTTATTTTTATTTTGCTCAATATAGTTTGTTTTGAAATTTTCAAATAGTTCTATAGTGAATCCTCACTGATTGAAGCAGCAATATGCGAGGTATTTTCGTTCATTCTATTATTGATGTTACGAAAGCTAATTACACTTATGTCAAGGATGCTACTTTAATTACAGATCATTTTGATAATGATCTTCTAATATAGATTTGTATAATACACATGATTTTTGTTTAAACATAACAATGGTTGTAAATAGTGTACTCTTAAATGTTATTTAGGAAAAGCTAGCTTAAGCAAACGAGAGTTGAGATAAGTCTGAAAATAAACTACAAATTGAAATTTAAACATGTGTCTGATGTAACTTCATCCAAAATTTTAAAGGCCAATCATTATCAATCGTATATGAACAGAACTGCCTTGAATTAAAACGCGCCAAACCGTTTCGACCGTTTTATCACCCCTGGTGTAAACTATCTATTTAACTTATTAAATGTACATTATATATTTTATAGTTTTATTATTAAATCTAATTGATTTCATCCTAAATTTGTGTAAATGGTTAAGTGTGTTTTTTTTCTTAAATTTATTTATATATTTGTTTCTTTTTATATTTTATAACAAGTTGAATCAAGAAATAATAAGGCTTTAATAGGCAGTTAATACTTGTATAATATTTACTATATTTTTGCTTTAAATTCAGATGTAAGTTATATTTATCAGAATAAAAAGGACTATAATTAGTCTAAACGAACCGATCTGCAACAAATGAAAAGCATTAAAAAAAATACTACAAAACACTTGGATGATTATTTTATAATTTTGAGCTACTATTTTATAATAAATGAATATTTAATGTATAATACTAATAATAGAATACAATATTTATATTTTTTTTATCTTAAATTTAAGTTTCGATAGATTTTTTCCAAGAAATTATAAATACTACCAATAGAATGCACAACAAAGGAAGAACTAGAAAAAAAATCGCGTAGAGGGAAACGATGTAGAAAAAGAAAAACGAGTAGAATCTGAACTAGAATTGATTCTGCTGCTTTGGCCAGGGAGAATCTTTTGCGGCTGCGTCCCATGAATATTTCAATAAATTTCGGGGCAAATGTTAATTTGAATCAGATCATAAAGTTTGGCAATGGGCCATCCGTGTCCGAAATATATAAATAAAAGTGGCGCACACAGATCGGTGGCGGGGAGCGGAGTGGAGGAGGTATGGTGGTGTGCAGAAAGAAAAACGGGGCCCACCTACAATAAGCATTTCGGGATGGGAGCAGAAAGGAAAGGAATGGAAACAAAACGACGACGACGACAACAACAACAGCAACAACAGGAAAAATAAAAAAAAAAGGAAGGATCGGTGGAGAGGAAAAGAAGAAAAAGGACGCGAAACAAAAGGAAGGAATTGGAACGCTCGAAGGAGATTTGGGATGCGAGAAGAGAGCGAGGAATGCCTCGCTTGGCCAGCGCCAAAACACAAATCGTTCTCCGCATGCATGCACATTCATCTCTCGGACTTTTTTATTGTCTGACTTATGAATCCGCGCGATGTCCATCCGAAATCAATTCATCCTGTATTCCCCACGATCGTAGATTTTGCTGCACCGGGTGTCTGGGGTGGTGGTGGAGGAGGAAGAAGAGGAGGATGTGTATGTAAAGGACACCGAAGACCTGAAGACGCGCTTCCAACTGCCTAGTAGAAAGAGAGATGAAGATGAACGACAAAGATGAAGAGAGCAGTAGTCATTATCATCATCAAATCATCAAGTACGATCCTCATAGTTGCTGATGACGATAATGGTGCGGTGTTGTCCCGTTTGGCATGAACTGGGTCGGCTTAGGTGGAGATGATATCAGAATGCGACGGACGTGTTCTGCATTCGACCAGCCTCACTTGTCCCACACATGACGGATTTATTATATTTATATTCGGACCGCTGGCGGCGCTTTTGATGCAGGACATTTCATAAGTCCAAATCTCCCCGCCGTCCTTTACTACTACTCTCACGGAAATATCTCGGTGCGCGCTGTTCTTCGACAAAGAGAACAAAAAAACAGAAAAAGAGGAAGAAGAAAAAAAGGTTAACACTGTCACAGCATCTTAATGGGACAACCCATAAAAAATGTTTACATATAAAGGTTCGGCTAATTTAGACGCGTTTGAATTTCTGCAGCCTGTTCTCCACTGCTGCAAATACTAACTGCCACGTTCAAATTTGCTCGCAAGAAAATCGAATGAACAGTTTTTTTTTTCAACTACACGCCACATTCCATACCACATCATTTATATGTCTTTTTTCTTCTTCAGCTACAAGCTAATTCTAAGGTATACAAAATATAAAATAGAAATGCTTAAATATTAAAAAAAAACATATAACTTTTCTAAATTGAACTGTTTTATTTATAATAATTTCTTTAACTACAAGCAATATTTATATAGGCTGCACTATATTAAAAAAATAACAAAAATAATTGGGTGAATATAATTTAGTTTATCAAAAATGAATTAAATTGTTATTAATTTAGAGTAGGAATGTGATTTGAATTGTGTCAATTTTGTTTGTTAATATTTGTTTAAACATATATGTGTTATCTAAAATAATTAAATTTAATATTTAGTAGAGATCGTCTTTCATTTGTAAGATCCACTGGAATTGATTTTCTTCTACGTAGGTCTTGATGAGTTAACGCGAAGGGTGAAAAGGAACAAAAAATGACGGAGCGTGTTAATGCTCCATTAAGGCACGTCCTCGGGCGCTCTTTGCTGCTACAATTTGGCTGTGTGAATTAATGCGAATATCAAATTTAATGGTACCAAGCGAGCTTCCAGGTTTTCAAATAAAAAACCTCCATTTGTTCATTTCTTTCTTCAACACTTTAACCATAAGCATTAGGTAATTATCTCATAATTGCTATAAATATATAATAATGGATATATACATATATCCAATCTGAACTTATTGTTTGCTCATTCTTTAAATTGTCTTAAAAATGGTTGAAAGGTTAATTTCAAGATTGTAATATTAGAAAATAACACAATAATGTTTTAAATAATATAATAATATACATTACAATATAATGTTTTCTTATATTTAATTTTGACCCATTTCCCAATAATATTTGTAGCGAATATTAAAATCAACATGGAAACTAAACCTCATACGTAGATTATAGCATAAAGCATACATAATTATAGTGATTATATCATATCTCTTATAAAGTATGGTTTATGAATGAATATGTACATAATTCAGTATATTATAAAACAGAAATTTATTTTTTTAAATAATAATATTTATTATAAAATTCACATAAAAAGAAATAAAAATAATGAAAAATATTTATATTACTGACAGAAAGACATGCTTTGCAATAGTAGACTTTTTATTTTATAAATATTATTGTATTAAGATTTTATTTTTTATTCTTTATAGCTGAAATAAATAAATATTATTATTATTTATATTATTTTTAGTCAATTTTGTAGGCTTTTCATTTTCATAAATTTGTATTTTTTTAATAAATTTATTTTGCATTGTAACTTTAATCTGTTAGGCAAATTGTTTTTTTTACATATTATTATTAATATTTATTAATAGATAATTTTATACATTAAATTTTACTAATCTTTCCCGTCAGTTATTTACCGATATTTTTAACATGGAAAGTATACCCATAAATGTCATCCATCATCAGCATTATTTATTATTCTTGCGGATCAAATTGTAAATTTAAATGAAGAAGAAATATTTTCATCTGAATCGTAACCAACCAAGCTGGAATTATAAAATTATGTAAACTAAGCAAATGTTATATTTATGTTAATTATTGTGTTTACTTTATAATTAAAATAATTTTATATATAAAAAAGAAAATTTATAAAATATAACATAAAGTGCCTCAAAATACTAAGAAACAAAAAGTCTAATTATAAATTAAAAAAAGAAGAATTTAATTTAAAAAACATACTAAACATATATACGAATTCTAAATAAATTAAGAGAAGAGATATATCTACGCTAAAGGGATCATTTTGCAAAAAAAATGCAAAAATGCATGTTAAAGCAAAATTCATGGAAAAAACGATCTTCTTAACTTAATTGTTAAAATAATTGTGTAAGTGAATTACTGTGATTAAATTTTGAAGAAACCAAAAAAATATGCTAAAATTTTAATAAATTGATTGTTTTTAGTAATTCGAAATCCAATATATTTTTGTTGTTATAATTTATAAAAAAAAATATTGCTTTTAACCATATATAGTTATTACTTTGAAATCGAAAAACTTTGTAAATAATTAACCGTTTCTCTTACTTTCAAATATAATCACTAAAATTATATATTTTGTATGCAAGCAATTATTGTTGTGGGTTTGTAAGTTTTTGTAATCTTTTGTAGCTATCGGTTGCTACGCGCTGACGATAATTATTCTTGTTAAAATAATGTGTGCGCTTTTACGACTCTTGGATGTCAGTGGTATATCATTATTTTGTGAGCATTGTGATTCAGTATTTCGCAGTCGGCTTTATGCGCTACGAAGGGTGGTTTCTTTGGGCTGAACGTACAAAGGTGTTGGCGATAAGGGATCGCGACAGGAACTTGGAAATCATGACACTTCCGCCGGGGGTGGCCGCCGTAAATTCAGTAGAAATTTTCTACACATACGTACGCACGGTCCATGTACAATTATATGTATATACACAAACACACTTTTTTCATCATTCTTCGACTCCCCCCGTACCATCGCCTCTTTCTCCCTTCCCAGTTCTATGTAATGTTTACGTATGCAAAGGGGTTGGTGCGAACCGGAGGGCCGATTAAGACACCTCTGCGCATTTGAGATTTTGATTTAGTAGAACTGTGGATGAGAATTGTGTGCGTCACGTCGGGGGCAGATGAGATGCGACGTCGATGGAATAATAAATATCCCCGTCGTCGTCCCCGGGTCGCCTGTTCTGGGAATGGAAGAAAGAAAGACGGACGGACAGACAAAACCGTCCCCGCCATTCTCTTCGTCCACCATCGTCCTCCTTTTTCTCCTCTTCTTCCTCCATCATCGAGCGTCGCCTCTGCCGTGGCCGGTATTAAACGCGGGTGGCACTCGTTGTCATGGTCGTCAGGTGCGCTCACCTGACAGGCGAAAAATTATTATAAGAAGTAAATTATTATTTAAATTGGTTAAACACTGATGTTTAAAATAATAACACCGCATTGGGCTAATTGTATATTATAATATGCGGCTCGCGCACACAAACCGTAATTTATACACATCATAAGGTGGAAAGTGTGCGCGCCTGCCTCGCTCAACTTTATAACTTAATATCAATAGATGCTAAACGCACCACTTCTACTGCCTTCCGCACCTAACAGGCTCATCTTTTTTAAATTTTATTTTTGAGATTAAAGAACCGAAGAGGACATGAATATTTCCGAGAATATACAACTTTTAATTTAAATTTTTGTTACATCTATATTTATTAAATTATATAGCTATAGTTAATATGCTTAGCTTCTAATAAAGAACTGTTACAGAAAATATTTTTTTATTTAAATGACGCACAAGAAAATAAATATTATAATGATATTCACGAAATAATATTATAATCTTTACAAATTAATGTTTATCTGCAAATTGTAGTAAAATGCTTACCAATTGGTGTAACTGAAAGAAGTGTTAACTCAAATCATTAAAAGAAGGTATCAAAGAATTACATTATATTTATTCTTTTAAATATATCTACTAACACTTATGTGAGTTAATACGTAAATAATATTTAGTTATAATATATTGCAGTTTCGTTTGAACACAATACAACGTTTATTTCTATGAAATGGGATTTAATGGCATCATTGATTCCAGGACACAACGTGTGAAAACCGCAGTATGCAAAAATCAATTAGAATTTCTAGGATATCATTGTTAAACCTGTTCTTAATAAAAAAAGGAAATAAAAGCTTGCCATCTAAATACAATGCATGAATAAAAAAAATGTGAAGACTTTCATAAAAATGTTCTGTATTTTCTGTAGGAATATGTTAAGATTATATTTTTCTGAAATTTAATAAACCCTTTTTTATGCAATTTTCGGTATATTGTAACTCATTGATTTAGTTTTATGCGGTTTTAAAAAATATGAAACGTATCCTTTATTTTTATACGTGTGTAGACCTTTTTTGTGCAATTTATTTTTATGCGTTTTCCTGTGGAACGTATCTACCGCATAAAAAGAGAACCAAGTATATACACTTGGTTCTCTTTTTACAAATATATAACTATATTATAAACTTCATTTTATAAACCACCAAAAAAAAAGAAATAAGCATATTATTATACAAAAAATCCTATTAACAATTACTATCACATTTTAATTAGAAACAAAAATGTGTATTTTTATAGTAATTTTATTATATTTGTGAGTAGGAACAATATTTATGTTTAGTTAACAAAATTCAAACTAATATTTCATTTATAATTAGATATGCTAATAAAATAACTAACTAGAAATATGTCCAATTGTTAAGAATATGCTTTTATAGTTACTCCTTCTGTTTATATATTTTGGAAAGGATTTGTTGTGTTTTTGCAAGTCACGTCTTTACTAAAATTCAATTATAATAATAATTTAGGTACAGTTATTAGTTACAACTTGTTGTTTTTGTTATTACTTGGTGGGTGTTGACAGCTTTTGTTATTTCAAAATGTAATTACTTTATTTAACAATATGTAATAATTTATTTTATATTAGTAAAACATGTATCAATAAATTTCAACTTCGCATTTCAACACATAAGTGAGGGGTCCGTTACAAGAACATGTTAACTAAGAGTTTTATCGCTTCAGATACACGACTTTTTTTATAACACTATAACACCTGAATAGACAATCTCTTCTGACTAAAATTTAATTTATTGTAACATATTTATTTTCTCTATAAATTATTCATTACGAAAAAAATCAAAAATGAAAGCATTTTTATATAATATATTTAAAGGTAACAGTTTAAATAGAAATTTCATCAAGAATGATTAAATAATTGTGTTATTTTACAAGTGTATTTTCATTTCCTTTTTTAATCTAAAAATGAATGTTTTTTAATGAATTATAAAAGAATAGGAAAATAAAATAAATCAAGAAAATTAACAATTATATTCACTTGTAAAAACATTAATTATATCAATAAACATCTACGTTTACTTACTATTTGGATTTCATGATTCATGGTGGTAAGAATTGCTTTCAGTTATATCTTGAATAAACAATAGAATGCAAAATTACTTCGTTAAGTAAAACTTTATTATGAAGTTAAAAATATAAAAATTACCAATAAGTGCAGTTTTATTAAATAAATAATCTACTTATATAAAACTTCAACTTTTTTTCTTCCATTTAAGAAGAATAATACTTCTGGTTGTTAACATTATTTCAGTAGGAAATTCTTTAATTTAATGTTCTTTGTCTTTGTAGTTAACAATTGGATCTCTAAACTTTCCTCTCAAAGACGATAGTTTTCTTCATTTGTTACATTTCTATCATCCTCTTCATTTCTAATTTCTTGTATGTTATTTTCTTTTACTGGTAACCTTCTTTTATTAACACCTCACTCAATAAGTTCGTACGATGTCTAATAAACATGACAACAACTTTTGGGCATTATTCGACTTTATTCATAAACATTTCGATACCTTTCCTGTAGAAAGATTTATCTTTGGCTTCAAAATACGCTAAATCATATGGATTTATCGATCGATAGAGGCGTCATCTATATGTCATCCTAGTGGGTGGCAGTACAACTTCTAGACATATTTTGCGTCTATCTACATTTAAGTAATTCTTAGTGACTTTTTTTCAAGAACTATCAATATTTTTGTAAAATTGCTGTCTTCGTTTCAACGAAGCTTCGTTATCAGAGGTAACGGTAACAGAGGTATGACTGTATTCATGTCTTTTTTTTAGGTATCCTTTAAATAAATTATACAATGTTAGTTACTTCATCCGATAATTATTATTGTAGAACATTAATTATGTACAAATATTAATTTCATAACAGTTTTGCAGATAAAGAATAAATTTTGATATAGTCATTAAATGCGTTCGTTTTATAATTTTGACGTAATGGAATAACAACACCGCGCATGGATTTGTTTGTGAAAATAAAATGCGAAAGTAACAAAGAGACGTCCAATTAATTAAAGGGGAAGAACGAGGGACGGGAAAGGAGCCGAGTAGACGAAGAATAACGTTTGACATTTTTATTTGAACATAACGGTGGGCAAAAGGAAGGACCCACCTTGTTAGCCTAAAGACCCCCGAAAGCCTTATATAAAACATAAAACAATCGCTAACAAGTAGTTCCAATTCGAGGAATTTTAAATTCCTCCAGAACAGTTTAAAATGTTCCGAACACTGAAACTGAATCTATGACTCCGCACCGGTCCATACGTTTTCCAAAACAAAAAAAAAGGATACAAAAAAAGAGAGAAGAGACGCAAAGCCACACATACACAAAAATGTCAACCGAGGAGGGTACACTTCAGGTATACAATATATTTCGTGAGGAGTGCAGTGCAGAGAGTGGAGGAGAACCTAATTAGGATCGATGCTCTCATGCGCACTAACAACAAATTATTTTCAATTCGTAAACAGCTTTATGTGGTGTGAACTTCGAAGCACCATCATCGAAAGGAAATTCCGTTCAGGATGTGGAACAAAGGAATATCGCTTAATTAATGCCCACTAATTTTGTATGCGGCAGATAAAATATTTTACACGTGTTCGTCGGGCCTCCGATTAATTTGCATACTTCACATATACCAACAAAAAAAATAAGTAACGTGAAGATTAATTTCACTTTTCTATACACGGTGGCAAGACCAGATTCCTATTCACCTCATTATATAATTTATTTATTTATCCATCTTCACCTCCATTTATTTGTTTATTATTATTATGTTTTTGTTGTCATTTCGTAATTTTCACGATTCGTCTTTTTGCCTTTACAGCGACAATAAAATCTGTTACGTTAATGTACGTGTCAAAGTTCCTAGCTGTCAAAAATGTTAACGGCGGAAGGCCGGGGCAATTAAATATTACGATATATTGATGAGGATTCACGAAAAATTCTCGGAAGGCCCCGGAGAGATCGGACTTTCTGACTCTATTTCTTTTATTCCCGATTCACGCATTCCATTTAGTTTTCTGTTTCTTCTCTCCTCCGCGGCATTCATTTATTCATTTAATTTTTTTATATATATACATTTTTTTTTCGTTTCGTTGGTATAAGGATATTTATACAGGCAGCTTTTATAGCGCACATAATTCAGTATGAATTTATGATTGTACGGCTTCCTTTTTTTTCCTTAAATTTTATTTTACCTCCTTCTTCAAAAAGGTTAAGGAAGGAAAAAAAGAGGTTGTGAAATACACACGACGAGATCCAAATAAAACGTTTTCATCTTCGCGTTTATAATTAACGTAATTGATCATTTCTGTTGCTGCACGGTGGCATTTCTTACTTTATTTTGCATTCATCAAAATTATTAATATTTTCAGCATCTTATTTTTTTGTTGTTGTACTTTTTAAACTTTTTATATGATTTTTTTTATTTCTTTGTAGCCGAGCAGAGTTTTAAAACAATTAAAATAAAATACATCTCCCTTGACATATTTTATTATTGTTTGTTTGCTTTTTACCGCGTCCAGTCCTATATAAGAAAACATTTCCAATTATTTTTTATGTATACAATAACAATATAAATGTTGCCGGTTTAAATAAACATGTTTAATTGCAGAAACTTTAATTGAATGCCAACGAATAAAATCTAGATTTAATAAAAATAATATTGTTTGTACAGTTTTGCGGTTGACAAAATTATTTACATAAATAAATTGCAAGCTATAATAATACAATATAATAAGCATGCAAATATAATTTAATTAAAAATGCAACGTTTTTACCTCTGCATACATTTAAGACTTGTTAAAAAATATTATTTTACATCAATATAAAATAATACATGTTAAATTTAAATTAAAAAAGTACTAAATCATTTAAGAAACAAAAATGAAAATACTCTAAATGCTAAAACTACATTTTTTTTTACAAATACAAAGCTTAATTAATCCTAATTTGACAGAAAAAATAAGCCAATAGGTAAACTGAGTATTTCAGAGAGAAAGAAAACTAATTATTAATTTATCTACAGATAATTATATCAATTTTTTTGGGTACATACAAAAAGTTTAATAGAATAGATAAAATCAATATGTGCTATTTTTCTTAAAATTTCTTTATCTTCTGATAATACAAATTTGGCTGATTATTATAGGAAAAATATAGGTATATGTTTACGATTTATGAATCAACAATTACGAAAAAGTAATAATAAGATATAAATTATAACTAAAATTGCAAACAAAAAACAATATAACCTTTTTAGTGTATTTTTTTGTAAATTATGGTTATAATTAAGATTTTAGTCGAATTTATTAATTTTTATTTATTGCATTTTTTTGTATCCTTTATTTTTATTCACAATTTGCCATATTTATGACAATGAGTTGAACAGTTTTTTGACATAGACAAAAAAAAGAAAATAAAAACAGGAAACAAAATAACAAGCGTGGAGCGGAACGATTTCCCATCGGAAATTTTCCCATAAACAAATATAAATTTAACTAAAAAATAATTCAATGACAATAACAACCCAATATGATTTAGAACATTTGTTTTAGTAATTATCAATTTATTAGTACACCTATACCCCGATTTACACGGTTGATAGGTTCCTGAGAAAACCGTGTAATTCGATAAGTATGTAAAATAACGCATAGGATATGTTATTTCGAACATTTATTTGTAATTTAATTTTGATTGTAAACAGTGTAAACGCAAAAACGAGCAAAGAAAGTACCGTTTAAAAATTTGTTATTCGATTAAATTTGATATATTTTTCTTTATTAATTTTTTAAAAACTAATTTTTATAACGTCTTTGTATACCGCTACACATTAAGCGTACAAGTCTCTACAATCTTGCTTTTAATATGCGCATATACAAAGTTGAAACATTCTGTAAGTTAACGGTTCTCAATGCCTTTCTGGTAGTATCTGTATTTTGAACAAAGTACCAAGACATTATATTGATATTGCCTCTCCTGATGGGAATTAAACTTCCGATCGTCCTCGAGTGTACAAAGTAATCGCATTACCGCTATACCATCGAAGCTGTTGAAAATGATCGATAAATTACCCATAAATCTTTAATCAAGTGATAAATTGAATATTGAAATAATCTCAGTGAATTTTAATAATAATTAAACGAAATATTTTCTGTTTGTAAATATTTTTATATACTTTAAAACAGCAATACTTTCGATCAGTTTATTACTGTATGTATTTCCTCTAATATTCCGGCTTTAAATAGTCCGGAAACCCGTAATGTGCGAGTTATTGTTGTATAGTTTAATATAAGTTTACCTTTAAAGTTTATTATATCAATATTACATGAAATACTATTTATTTTATGAGATTTTTATTTCATAGACATTTTGCAATATACGATTATTTATCAAAAATATTTCATTACGTAATTTATTTCATTATTTAATATTATCTGTCACTATTATATATAATAACTAGGTTAACTAGATAATAGCAAACTACTTCATACTTTAAGTATTTGTTCAACAAGAAAAGAACTAGTTATTTTAGAATTTAGTGCTAATTTAAATATATAACCTTTAACTAATGTATGTTAACTTTTGTTAGTATTATATTAACAAAGAAAAAACTGAAATAATGATGTTTAATAGATGCCAACTCACATTTATTGATATTGTTGTGAACTAAACTGATATTGTAACCTTTTCTTGCAATGAGTGTATCTGGAAGTATACAAATCTTCTCATGGGTTTGCTCAGAACTCATTCATCCATAGCAAACAACTCGTGCAATTATGCTACATCGATGTTCTTTATAAAAAAAGGGAAACAAAATTGTATTCTTCTCGATTACTTCATGTTGTATAATTTCATTGTTTAAATTTTAAAATTACAAAATCCAAAAAACACATCCAGTAATTTGTAATATAAACATGGTATCTACATTTACAGAAACAAGTAAATAATAAACTTTCTACTAGAATATTAGAAGAATTGAAAACAAACTATTTTTTTTCTTTTAATTTGTTTGTTTTATTTTTAGATACTCGATTAGTCAAACATATACAGTGTATTGCTGCATATGAAATCGAATTAAATAATTTTAATATATAGTAATAGCCTCAAATCCTTGTTTGCATATATATAAAGGTGCGTACACAATCTCTTTTCTTATTGTATTATTAATAAAGGTGCATACATACGATTAATTAATTCTTCTAAATATTAATAATATGAGTTTTCATGCAACATCTTAAGTCATAATTAGAATAAGCAAATGAATTTTACATGTTATACTATTAAATAGGTATGCCATGTAACATATAAAGTCGCACGTAGAGTAATTGAACAATAACTGATGGTGGAATCTGCAACAAATATAAATGTACACATAAATAAATGATTCCGCTACAAATTATATACACATTTTGATAATTGGAATTAGTTCTTTAATTTATTTTGATTGAAGGATTTCAAAAGCGATGCTGAATAATATTTATTTGTTATAAAGTACACTTAATGCTAATAAAGAAAGACAATTATTAATGTAGGAATTATTAAATTAATTTACTATTATGAATTACATTTTAAATTATTGTTTAAAAAAGTAATAGAATTAGCAGATTTTGTTTTGTCTTTGTTAAATGATTTCAGTATCTTAGAAGGTGTTACTTTTGGGGTATATGAACTAGTTTAAATGCCATGTAATTGTGGGTATTTCGTGGTGGTTTCCCGATGGTTGTTAAAGAGTTGTCGAAAAATCATAGAATGTGAGTTGTGTAGGTCTCTATTGCATACCGGAGAAGATTCCCATGATAGCAACGACGGGTGTAGATGCAACAGAAACCATCTACAAATCACCCGACATATAAGACGGTCGTCGTCTTTTCTCCTCCTTCGTCCGCATCGTTTCATCTCCGTCTTCTGCAGGTATGCTCAGAATTCATTTGGATAACTGTCCTCAGGTCGTTTCGTTCGTTTTCCATCTACTCTCCAGTTTTATTTTATTTCAGACAGTTTGTCCCCCAACTAACTAACATGGCAAAAAACACATACATAAAGTCCCAATATTATTTATGTATGTGGACCCGCTTTAACGATCCATCTTTTCGATTTGAAGGAAGCAAATAATAAAAACAAAGAACAACTCAAAAAGTAAAAAAATGCTGAACGAGCAATAAGCAAAATAATTGTAAAAAAAGTGAGGAGCTCATGTACGCGGCATACGGGAGGAGTTATGAAATTTCCATTACATTTTAACTATGCATTAATGGTGGGTAATTAAGCTCCCTAAAGTTCGTAAACTAACCATATAAAATGTATTTAAATTGTCGTTAAAGAGTGGAGCCGAGAGTGGAAAATGGGAGTCGAATGTAAAAATACAAAATAAATATAAAGAGTATAAAATAATAAATTCAAGCGGCAGTTATGCGCGTTCACATAAACTTTATTATCCAGATGCCATCACAGATTGTATTTAATTACGAATGGCGACAGAGACATATTTATCGCCGATGGCCAATGTCCGACAGAGCAAGACCACAAATATTAATTTATGTCCCCCTTTCGCAATTTCACCACCTCGCGCGTATCCTTTATTCGCTAAACATCGCGGTTTCCACACTTCCTGATTGAGAGGTATCGGGTCCTTGAAATTCACTAGAAAATGTAACAACATCTTGTTTTTTTCTTACGTATTCAATCAATAAATTGCGAACGAAATTGCGTTACATACATAATTGGGTATACTTACATGTTTCAGTACATACCTTTTTCAGTTTGTGTTATTTATTTTACTTTGCTCATCTTGTCCCATCTTGAGATATCGACCGTATTATTTCCGCCCAATTCTGATTGTTTATATCCAAATATAATTTATCTTTGTCTTTGCAACAATTTTCATACTGTTCAGCTTACCGAAATTATTTTCAATAAAAACTAACTAACAATCATCTATACATCAATAAAGTAATTCAAATCTTTTGGCATTTTATTTAGTACAGTGTCCTTATTGAGTATATAGCTTAAGCTGTTTCGCCATTAATTTAGTACAATTTTTCTTCATGACCATGGATGTAATTTTTATAGTTAAAAAAATGTATTATTTTAAAATCTCAGTTTTGTGGAATTTTTATAGATTATTGTCATTTACCATCTCTCAATTTAATTTCTAATGATACATTTTATTGTGAAATAATTAATTTAGAAAATGACGGTAAAGATTTGATGAAACACGTCTAAGGAAGCTTACTAAATGCAGCTATTATTGTTTTACTTCAAGTTAAACTTGCGGCTCGCGGGCCAGATGTGGCCACTTTTTGTTCAGTCCAATATAAACGTTTTAAGAAAAATGGAAATTTTTGTTTTTTTTTGCACATACACATTGTTTATTTGGCCCTTTGAGTTTGAGAGTTGTATAGTTAATAGAGGAAACAGAATTAAATTTGAAGTGAAATTCAAATTGACGTAATAGCAAAATACTGTTTTACTAAGATTACTATAACATTGTTACAAAAATAAACACAATTTTTATTATCGAATATATCAATGAATATATCTATCAATAAAATTAAAATTAATTTTCAAAATGTTCATTTTTTTTAATTTGATGGGAGTTTTCGGTGAAAATTAAATTTAAAGTTCATATATCTTATTAAAATGCATGCGAACGTCGATGTAGCAAATTTCAAGACGTACATTCAGTACGTTTAATGTATTACAAAATGTATAATAATTTATGTCAACCATATCCTAGGTCAAACGAGCATCACAATGCGAGATGTGGGCATAGTAAATAACGTACAAAGGCAAGCGAAACAATATACATATAAGATTTAACAAATCCAACAATTACATAAATCTTCCTTTTCACTCGCTGAACGTTTTCGTTCTCGTTTCCATTCCGTGCCGCTCTGCGTGTCCCCTTGTTGTTGTTGTTGCTGTTGTTTCGCTTCTTCTTCTCCGCTTGATCCTCCTTTAAATGATGATTACGTTCGTTCCTGGTTTTCCTCTGCCTTGTATCAACTGTACTTTTTATTTCCTCATTGTTTTAATGAGCCTATGCAAGCCTGCGTGGGACTTTAAGTACAAGTTAATTAAAATACCGAAAACATTCATCAGCTTTTTTAACTAAGCCAAATATCTTCACTCCGAACAGGTGTTTAACTACTTTTTTATGTACCTTTTTCCTACGCTTCCAAATAAAACGGAGATGGATAATCGGTTTTAATTTGCCTTAATTATGTTTCCTCCTATTTGGAAAATCTCGGAGGTATTTCGAATGCAACGTATAAAAATAGTAATAAAATGTTTTCTGTATTCACACGAAACTAATATTAATATATTAAATTAAATTATATTGTTGACATTATATTAATTTATTTATAATTAAAAATTAAAGAAAATTCTTCATGATTTGTTCATTATTGAAGAATTCATCAAACACATTATTAGTAAAGCCTTTACTTGCTATTACCAATATGTAAATCAATTAAAATTTTAAGACAATAATAACATATTTTCGCATAACATTAATTAATTTATAATTAAAAATAAAATCAACAAATTATTAGAAATATTTCACATTTTTGTTTTAAGTAAACACGTAAATTTTAATATTCCTAATACATTTCTGTTTTGTTGGTACAATGTAGATAAATTATTGAAAACTTGATTGCAATACTAATAGTTTAATACCTCGCACAGTGCGGGTATGATTAATCCGGATTCACTATAGTATGGTTTTAAAAAGTTAAAATAATCTAAAGTTTCAGTGCCCTCAATTAGACCAGTATCAGACAGAGGAACAGAACTATGTGAGGTATTGCTGTACTTTATTCAATAAAGACATAAGGCCAACTTTTCTACAATCGATACAAAAAGTTTTCAAACTGATCTATCATATTTAAATGTATATTTCTCAGCACATTCTTTCTTTCTCTTGACTTCTCTTTTCTGTTTGCTTAATTTAATAGAATTCTTAAAATAAAACGTTGATTGCATTTAATTAAATAACGCGGCTCGATTTTTCCTGGAAACAATTAAAAATAAAGGACGGAGCCATCGAAGAAGATAAATTTATTGTCTAATATATTTAAATGTGTCGTGTAAATTCACATTTCTTTGGGTCATCGTGAAAAAGAAAAGGAATACTTCAACATTCCGCTTTTATCTTATAATCTTAAACATCTCGACCTGCGTGTTAATGCACACTGTTTGGGTTCATTTCACTTGAAGTGAGAGAGAAAGAAAAATTCTGCTAGTTTTAACATCTGAGAAGTGTATAATTTTGTTGATTGATTCGTGATTCGATGTACGAAGATTATAACCAATTTTATATTTTTCTACTTACAGTTTTCTTACTTGTAAAACTTAATAAGTAAGCAGCAAATTGATGATTTTACAGCTACTTAAAAATATTTAGTTACGTATATTAACTATATTTTATATAAGAAGTCAATTATAATATAATATAGTTATATAGTAAATAATTTAAATTCCTTAGGTATTTTCAGATTATTTTAGAAATGTTTGGTGAATATATTAAATAAAAATATGATGGATTTTTTACCATATTTTTAGAATAAAATTTTAATGTAATTATTAAAAAAAAGTTTTTCTAAAGAATTAAGTTAATAATTCAACGATAAAAGTGCAATTGTATTTATTTTTGTACAATATAAAACATTACATAAAACTAAAAGTTTATAAATATTTAGAATGGTATATATTCAATAATGACATAAATAATAAAAATATAGAAATTGTTAATAAGTAAATTTCTAACTTCAGTAAATTCTTGACACAAATTAACTTATTAAAATCACTTTAAATTATCATAATATTCAGTTAATAGCATTATTTTCCCCCTAGAAAAAAACTATAAAGTATAGTTACTGTGACTTCTATAAAGAAATGTAAAATAAATATGTTTCAACATATACTTGCGTTTTGACAGATTAAAATGAAAATTGAAAGAAAACAAACTTACTTTTATTCTTATTTATTCTAACTGGGGATTATTTGTCTCGATTTTGTAATAACAAAATAAGTTTTAAAATTGATTTAAGAAATTTATTTTTTTTATAATTTTGGCATTTTGTACACCGTTGCCATTTTAACTCCAAAGTATAAAGTTTTTTTTAAATTTTGTTGAGATTGTTTCTAACCTACTAATATTGTACTTACATATGAATTATTAAAGTTGATAGAAAACTAATTTAAATAGTATTTAAACCAACTGGGGATATTTAATTTGACTCGATTGGTACTGACAGTATAACCTATAAAATTGATAGTTTATAAACACTCGCAGGGTTTAATAACAAGTAACCGCGGTAGCTCGTTATTTTCGAGGTAATTTAGATGGTAATTTAGTGGGAATGCGTATAAATGAAGCGTGTATTAGAATGCGTTCCAACATCACTGTGGTCCTTCTTTTTTATGTGCGCGCTCCTTTTGGAGGAAGATCCATCAGATAACTTATTAACCATCGTTTTGCGAGCTTCCGTGAATCGCAATATCTATATTATGGTTTTTGAGTAACCAATTATATCAATTTCAGCAAAGAATGTCCGCGCGCGCGATTTGCTTCTGCGAAAATGAAGCGAAAAAGAAAATTGGATCCTGAAATTCCGATATATTCGTCCGATAAGGTGAGCACGTCGATCTTAATCTCGATCCCAGTTATATTTCCAGTGTTTAACATAGAAAGTAATAAACTCATTAAGTGACAATTATTTTAATTATCTCCGCCGTCGCTGTTGTTGTCGTTGTTGAAGATGGTTGTTTTTGTTGTTGTTTTTGTTTTATTTTTACTTTGCTGGTTCTTTGGACGAGGATCGTGGCAGAAGAGCGGTGGAGAAGAGGAACGCTCAGAAAAGGAACATACAGAAATGGAATTCTCGCATTCCAGTTTCGGCTGGCATAGGTATATGGCATATATACAATATCAGGTTGCTCCGCGTTTGCCGTCTTCGTTGTTGTTGTTGTTGTTGGCTGCGTTTGCTTTATGTGGATGTCCATCAGCGAAGAGAGGAGCCTTCCCAGCCAGTGCGTCTCCTCTCTGGGAGAGTGTAGAACCAGTCCCACACCTGGAAGCTACGTTTTATTACGTTTGTGTATCTCGTATGTGTTCTCCTCTTATTTCTACCATTGTCTCTTTTTTTTATGTTCAACAACATACGAAATTTAAATGTGCCTCGAATAAATTAAATAACCGAATCCGAAAATCTTATTCATAGCTACACATCTTTCGTTACTCTCTGCCCTCCTCCTCATTCTTTTTCTTACTTTTATTTTCTTTTATATGCGCATATATACAGGTAACTCTCCTATTATACGAGACTCTGGAAACACTATTTCTATATAACACGGTACACAAATTATGACAACCTTCCTATAACACGACATTCTAATATACTACTGTTTCTATAAAGTGGCCAACTTGTTTCTCTTTTTTTTCTTTAATAGTGATGTAAATCTATCTGTAAAATTATTCAAATTTCACATGATCAAGTTTCTTGAAAATTGATAAAAATGGAAAGAAAGAAATGAAGATTTTTTTATGTCCAATTGTTTAATCTATAGATCGACTAAACTTGGACAGATTTTGTACATGAAATAGTGCGTGTAGTCGGGGTTCCGTTCTGTCACTATTATGTGAAACCGCACTAATCGAATACTTTAATACAAGATAAAGAAAGATTATTTTGAAATTTTCCAATTTATTACATCACACTATTTTAATTAAAATTAAAAGGAAAATGTCATTGATCGTATTCCTTCTTTATCAGCAATGATGTTCTTTTGTTTATTTTAATTGTAATACTTTTACAATCATAAAAAAATCCTAGTGAATATTCTTTTCAGTACATAAATTGTAGGAAATAAAATAATATATACATTCATGTATATTGACAGAAATATCTTGCATATTGTGGGTAATTGGTTCGTTCTATATAATGGACTATTTGAATCCGGACTAATCGATGATTTTAAATGAAAAAGAAATCTTTTTATGTATAATAATAATTTTGTTTTCCAATATTTAGAATTTATTTTTATTTTGCTAAATTTAAATTTATTTGTAATTAAGTAAGTACATTTAACAGATTTTGGGCTATATATTGAAAATGATTCTATAAATTATAAAAATCAAGAAAAAAATGATTTTGAACAATTTATTATAGGGAAATCTTTTTTTTTTGTACAGTAATACTTTGCATAGTCCGTCTTTGATCAGTCCGGATTTGCTATAGTCTGGTATCTTTTTATGCGGTTTCCTCGATTAGTCGGGTTTCAAAGAATACATCCCGGTATTGGTGGAACAGATTAATCGGATGGTGCAAGCTATTACTATATAATACATACATATTTGAATGATGCATTTTTTGGTATTGAACGATATCCACTATTGTATGATTCTAGATTCGATACAACACGGTTTTGATCTAACACGCATACATCTATTACTTCTAGGTTTCGCCTACCGTGTTAGACATGATATAGCATGAATTTAATTCACCGCGTTGTAGAGGAATTGCCTTATTTGTATGTCAACATTTAGCATGATATCAGTACGATTCCATTCAGTTTCAGCTTTTAATTTCCTTTATTTAATTACTATGATATGCTCTTTAAACCGAATTCATATAAAATTCCATAGGAAGTCCGATGTTTCTGGAAAGTTCGCACAATTGGGAAGAATCTATTAAGTTATAAATTGGATAGTAATGGGGTGGGCAGTTCTCACCGTCGGCCAAAATCATAGTAATTTGTTGTGAAGTTTCTTTTTTTACGTTGTTTTGTTTTTTCGGTGACCCTTCCTTTTCGTACCGGGAAGGGAGAGAAAATTATACACTCTCGGGATTGTTTTAATATGTAAAAAGTATTATGATTATTTTTATGGTTATACTGTGATTTTCGTGGGGGGACAGAGATGTATATTGGTCGGAGGACACGAAGGAGGAGGAGGTGGAGAAGAGAAGGAAAAAAAATATATAGAGGGAACCAAACCAAAAAAAAACTACAAAAGGGGGACGACTGCGTACGAAAGGGCCAACGGCGGGCCGCGGGCCACTGAAATTAGAATATCTACATTTTTTTACATTCTATCGGGGCCGCCGTGCAGCTATCAATTATGTATTAAAAGATAAACGACTATCTGAATGCTTATGGCTAAATATGTGTATATACATACATAATTATATGGTCGTGGATTTTTTTACCAGCGAGTGTGTTGTGTGGGGGGACGGACGAAACAGAGAGGGGAAGCGCGCATATACACATATACATGCACACACGACATATTATGTTGGACGAGCAAAAGGGGGCTCTCTCTTTCTCACCCCCCCTGGGGGGCCGAAAACCGAGTCACACTTGCTCCGTGCAGGCTGCCAGCCTTCTTTTGCCTGCCAACCACTTCGGTTTAATCGCCTCATTTAAATTTCCAATACTACTATTTGTCTTTTGTTTTCTCGTCTCCCAAAGCCCCCTTTTCGTTCCCATTCTTTTTGTACACATACATACTTAAATATATACAAGTATATGGTTTATAAACAGAGATTACAAAACCCTTAACATATACACATTGTATTAATAAATTGTCCCATATCGTTCATTTCTTTCGTTCCTCCAAATCTTATATAAATAATCTTCATATCAATGAACCAAGAACTTTTATTATTTTATTTTGAAACTCGAATAAAAATACAGAAGAATTTGGTTTTAAAAGCACCAAAAATTGTGATAAATTTAATAGTCTATAATACTCAATTAATATATTCTAGAACTTCACTTCTCAACCCAAAATTGGGTAAAATAAACAATATGAATAGCGAAATGATGTCATGACCAACTCAGATAAGTGGCAAAAGAAGAAATAATGAAGAAAATATTTTTTTATACTGGGTAAATTTGAGTAAAATGGAACGTCCATTTTGTTTATTTTCCCTAAACTAAAAATTTGATCGAATTGTGGTTTGAAATGTTCGTCCACTGTATTTTATTCAAAGAGTCGAACCGAAATTAACTTCGTTCCGGTTTACGGTTACGTTCCAAACAATGTTTATCGTTCCAGATTCGGTTTCGTTTCGTCTAAAAATGTCGGTTCAGTTCCGATTAGTTAAAATTTAAAATCGAGTCCAATATCAAATTTTGATTTAATATTATTTACAAAAGTCTCGTCAATTCTTTTCAATTATTAAATTGAAAATACAAAAGAAATTAAAATTAATTAGTGACTAGTTCACATACACTTTGTAATGTTTCTTCAGTCATGTTTACAGTAATATCCTTTTTAATCAATTTCATTTGAGTTTGTCCTAATGTTAGTTGCGCAAGACTTGTGCTTGCCCTTTCTTCTTCAAATTTTCTCTTTTTATATTTATGATTAAGCGTCCCCATGGAATTCGGGCTTGATGGTTTTGTTTATTATGTATTTGTTTATTTGAAAAAACAATTCGGAGTATTCAATGAGTCTTTGGCACTACCATCAAAGAGCATACATGAAAGAAAGCTATTTTGAATTAATTTAAAGAAAAAATTGAACCGAAATTAACCGCAATTAAAATTTTGTTCCGATTTCGGTTTTTCAATTCAACAATATTTCGTTCCGGTTACAGTTACGGTTCAGTTAAAAGTTTACGGTTTTCGGTTCGGTTCTGATTCGACTCTCTGATTTTATTGAAACTGTTTCTGCTACATTTCAATTATTTACAGTAAAGTTAAATTCAACGCAATGATGTAACAAGTACTTTGATCTCACTTCCACGTTTAAAGTACAGTTATTCAAAGCATCCTCGATTTACATAATTTTATAATAAACCCTTTAAGACATTGCTTTAGTTTACACGGCCCACTTTCAATGAAATAATTATCAGTCATAAATGTTGATTGGTTAACGAACAGTTCGAACTGAGAACAAATTGGACAACAGACACTTTCGAATAAATAAATTAAGTGCAAACAACAAACACATAAAAGGTACACTTTACCGACCTTCACCTGCTACTTATAGTGATGATATTAAGCTTAAGTCGCTTCATAAATCGATGTTCGGTTACCGTCTTTGAACGGATTATGTTCATCTAGTGATTGGAAACATTATTTTAATATTAAACTAATTTACTTGCAATGTTTACTCAAACAGTTTCATTCGTTTATTTTTTTTCTAAGATAGAACTAGAAACTAGAAATAGAACTTTCATTTAAATTAATAGTATCCGTTAATCAACATAACAATATGTTCTATAACAAAAAAAAAACACAATAATTCTAATTGAAATATTTTAAAAGGAAAAAACAGGAGGAAAGCATGTATTTTCATTGTTGCAATACCTTATTTTAAATATTACTTATAAATTGAATGATACTTTGAAACTATAATGAAAACTATGCATCTTGATACTATATCTTTTTTTTTATAAAATAAAAGTAACAAATAAAAATATAAATTCATAATTTAGAATGGTTTTGATCATATTCTATTTTTACATTTATATCATGTAAGCGTTACAATATTTATTTATAAATTTAATGGAAACAATGGGAATGAACTTTATGAAATGACTTTCTAGGAAAGCACGCAAAAAGGTCAACAATATATTGAAGAGGTGTAATTTACATAACATGTAATTATTGCTATTAAAAAAATGGATTTTTATTGTTTGGTAACGAAATTATATTAGTATTGTTAAATAAGTATGAATTAAAGAATAACAATATTTATTGCAACAGTATATAAATAAGTGATGACAAAAATATTTTGAAAAGTTAAAACAATTCATAATTTTGGAAAAAGTGTAATTGTTAAAGGATAAATATTACATGCAAATAATATAATTATATATATTCTGTATAAAATCAAATTTAGACTCATATCAAATGCATCTTATTTAGTTAATTGAGCTTTGACTCTCTATATAATTTGAGCCTACATCTGTATATAATAAATAGATTAAATATACAGGTTTTCTATATCGAAATTACTAAAATATCCTCTAATAAATTTAATATATAGAAAATAGAAAAATATTATTAAATTTAATCTTACGCTTAATATCTGCAAAGAGTTATTTTATTTACTGTTAAGATTCCTTAGTAATTAATAACTTAACTAAATAGATTAATGGACACAATTTAAATATAATAAAAATATGAATTGACTTATATAAATGTATACACTTCATGTACTTTCTATAATACAGAACTTTTTTTAATCGATTATGTCGAATGTAATATCAGTTGATACGTATATAATTACGCGTTGAATCAACACCATTATATCCACCATAAATTATGAAAGTGCCGCATTCTGATTTGTTGCTCTCCTTTATATACAATTTTCGCAGCTATTATAATCATACGTGTTATACAATCGCACATCTGGTTAGCTGTCGCTAATCTGCCGCTCGATCTGAATTTAGGTGATTATTATTGATACTTAATTAATCAAACTCGTTAATTTATTTATAGATATCCATCAATTTTTCTACGCCATCATTAATTTCACCTTATTATCCATTCAGAATACAACAACCTACATTAGCCGCACTCAATACAAATTACAATAATTTCTTATAATATGTAAATTTAAACTTTAGTTTTTTGTTTCAACTTAAATGTTTATTTGTTTTATTGATTAGTTTCACATTAATCTTCTAGTTTTCATATAGTAAATTATATACTGAATATTTTTCTTATGAAATAGATTGTAAATAATAATATACGTTTTTCATTTAAAAGGAATTTGTATCAACTGTTTCTCTAATTTTTACTTTCAGTACATTATCAAAACCTTTTTGGAGCAACGAGCCATTTTTAAGATATCACATGTTAACTTAAGCGGAGTTGGAGCTGGGAGCCGCAATTTCTCATTATAACAGCCACATGCGGCTCCAGATTGCCGCGGATTGCCGACCGCTGATCTAAACTGTAATTAAGATCATTACTACTACTATAGTGAATTCACACTAGTACAAGCCGTACTATGCGAGGTATTCAGGGATATCAACTTTTTTTTTGTATTCTCTTTCTTACTAATAAATATATAATTATAAATTGCGTAATAGAAATTTCATTCATACAATAAATAAATATTGTCATCCTATTGAATAACTAGTGGGTTGGACGCATCGTAATTAAAGATGTTCATTAAAAAAAAAATAATCGATTCAATATACAAATTAATGACGCTCATTACAATATTCCCGTAATAAATTATTGTTTTATGTATCAAGAAAATCGACGATAATAAAAATGACGTGTAAACATTAATTAGCCATTAAGCGTCATTTAATTCTAATCGATTCAAAACGCACATAATTAATTGCGCAATTAAAACGCAAAATTTAATATTATTATTTTGTGTGTGTGTGTCTAGTTGCATCGGTGCGACTGTATTTTGTTTTTTCTTCTTTCATATTATTTCGTAACGAATTAATGAATTCAGATCATAAATAATTTTATGGACTTCGTTTAATATCACAACAGAGACGCTTGTTTTTTTTGTAGTTGTTGTTATGTTCGAGCACTTATTTTATGGTTTATTAACGCGACGAAGTTTATGTTCTTGTATCAAATTGAGATACAATGAATCAACTTGTGTGTAATTAATTATTTACTATTATTAAAAACTTATGAAGCAATACCTCACATAGTCCGGGTAATCGGACAATATCGCCAATATCCCGGACTGTTTGGAACCGTACTAATTGAGGACTTTAACAATAAATCGCACACTTTACTATTAAAAAAAAAATATATATATATAAGTACATAGTTTTTTCAAGTACATTTTCAGTTGTTTTTATATTTTTGTTGACCTAAAATTTAGTTTGTTATAAAAATTTCGTAGCCGGACTATGTGAAGTATTGTTGTATATAAAAACTAAAATGAAACTTTCTTATCATTAAGTAATATTATCACGAAAATGTTTATTGAAATTTGTTTTTTTGTGACTAAGTTAATGTAAATTTTTTATTCATTACACATACATTATAATTATATGATTAATTTTTGTGGAATTTATGAAAATTTATTGATGAAAAACTTCATTTAATATTTATAAATTATTAATTATATTCTGAATAATTCGACACAATTTGTAATTAAATAATGATTTTAAAGTTATTTATTATTTATTGAATAAAAATTTGGAACCTTGTTCCTGTTTCAATTTTATATATTTATTAAATAAATAGATTTTACATCAAATGTTTTAATATATCGTTAAATAGTTCTCTTTAATCTATTTAAAAACTCTACATGTAAATAATAATATTATATAATTATAAACTAGGTTTATTAAGAAAGTATTTAATTTAGCTTTGATACGGTAACTTATAAATAGTTCATGCATGTGCAAAGTGTGTGAGTATATTACTTAACATGAGTTTACAAAATTCTTTGGAAACAGTTGATTACAAATTCACTTTGCGCATTAATGTATAAATACGGCACAAGGCAACGTTTTGTAATAATGCCGGAGATCTCATCTTTCATATTTTTCATGTAACATGAAATATGCAAATGTTAAATATTAAGAATGAAGTTAGAACAAATACATATGTGTTTAGTGAAAAAAAGTAATAATTAACATGTAATTGAAACAAAGATGCTGAAATAAATATGTATTATAATTGTATCAAAATAATAATAGAATTATTTTGAAATAAGTTTTATATTTCAAAAGAAAGCAAAAATACTATGAACATATTAATTTCTAAGGCAGAAAAACAAAGGTGTTTATACTTAATTTTTTATTTATTTACAAATTATAAGTTTATAGTGAATTATTTGTGGTATATAACATAATAATTTGAATATTTTTAGCCATAAATAATTTTAAAGAGATTATATGTAAATATTTACGTAATTCCATTAATAAACATATTGACTGTAAATTATAATAATCAAGAATCAAAAAATTACTTGTATGCTTACATTTAACTAAGAGATTTTGTTGGAATCAATTTTTTTTTAGAACATTTTTGTTAACTCTAAATATTTTTTGATTATTAATATATAGATTGAAGAATAGGTAACGTCTTACTTTTCATGCGGTAAGTATCGTGAATACTCGGAGCAGAAGAACCATAGTTGATACACCTTTGATCCTCATGAACTCATTTGATTTGCAAATTAATTAATTAATTAATTAATATTTTTTTTATCTTAAAATTGTTGACAATCCTACTCGTGATTGGCAAAAATTGTCTTTTTAATCAAGAATGAATTAATTAATATGTAAATAAGATTTCCAAAAAAAAAAAACTTATTTTATAATTTATTTTATTGTCTGAATGTTTAATAATTAGAATAACTATTATATACTTAATAAATTAATGATTTTGTTAAATTAAATAAAACGGAATGTTGTGGACTACTCAACTGCTCAGTATTCATATATTCCAAAAATAAAAAAACTCGGGTAACCTGATGCTTCGATTGAACCGAACCACTGTAATTTCGTGCAAATAATCGAAGATTATTTACATTATAAATTCATACCCATCGTCGATTACACAGAAACTTTAATAATTTGTTATTTTCTTAAATTGCCATTATTTATATAATTTAAGATACAGCAAATAAATTGAATCAACCAAATTATTAATGATAATTTGGTATTTGAAGTTTTTTTTTTTCATTTCTTCTTTTTCATCTATTAACCTCTTTTGCTTTGCTACTGCAAATGAGACTGGAGAAGCAAAAAGCGAGTTTCCTAATTAATGAAACTTCCTTTCGTAATTTCCATTCCATTCAACAAAGAACGCGGAGATTTACTGCGCTCTAAATGAACTTATTGTAATAAGCGGTATCAAGAACACGGAATGCATTTATTCAGATTAATTTCATTATTCAGTTAAACTTAGATGTGCGCATAAATTATGCTCTGAATTAAAGTTCAATGTTGTCGTTTCGGATGAGGGATAATCAATTTGCATGTTCACTTGTGTGTGAATGCAGCAGACGCATGTACATGCCGTTTGTGTATATATGTATTGCATATACAATTGTGTATGTGCTTGTGTTGCAGTTGTAGTGGATTGGCATCAGGATCCGCGAAGAGAATGTCTTCGCTCCGGAGGAAGCGAAAGAACATTCGGCCCGAAGTGACACGGACACATCGAAACGTGCACGTGTGCACGTGAAACGTTCACGCACACACGTGCACACGGCGATCTGATTGGTCGAAAGTACGAGGGCGTGCACTCGCGCGAATGCACTCATTGGCCTCAAGATGACATTTACCTGTGGGTTATTTAAACAAAACCTCCGGATAACGGGATCATCTTCAAAAACAACATTGACCAATAACAACATACCATTGTTTAGCAAATTCACCTTATACCAATCATAACATGTTTTCATTATGTCTATAATTATTTATTTTATTATAACTTTGTTGCATTAAACACTAATGATCTATATAAAATTACAAATTCATAAGTCTTTGTATATTCGATATTTTTTATGTTAAAATCTATAATTAATAATTATTATTAATTCAAAAATTCTAGTAATAGTTAGAAAAGTTTTCTAAACATTTATTTCCTAGGAAGTCTATTAAATAGTAAGAAATAAATAATTTGTAACTGATTTTAAATCAATAAGAAGAGATTATAGATTATAGGAGAATGATCACATAGAATTGAATCATATATTTAATATATTTTATTTATGAAAAAAATATATTAATTCAATATGATCGTTTTTTTATATCGACTTATTATTAACTGGATAAAATTAAATCTATAAATATTTGATCCAATAGACATATTTAATAAATATTTTAAATGTTTTAAATAAATTAACAATTATTAAGAATTTTTCATATTATTTACAAAAATTTATAAAGAAAATCATTAATAATAAAATCATAAACCAAACTATTGCTGCATTTGTGTATAATCTTATTAATTGTAAATAAAGTATTTTTTTATTACAAACTACTATATACAGTTTTCACTAATTCTTACATTTAAGTTTTGTTTAGATATTGTTTTGAAACTATTGAGATTATTATATATATACTGTAAATAGACAAAATGCATCTTTAGTTGTACAATAACATTTATATCTACGTTACATGAAAGTTTTCAGCGTAATACTATTAAAATTATTTGATTGTTCTAAAAGTTTATCTTAAATAATGGAATTTATTTCAGCAATCTATGAGTAAATGGATAAATTAATTAAGTGTTTGCATCAACGAATACATTTTCTTTTTATACATATAGAATACAATGAAACTACTAATTAGGTCAAGCAAACTAGTTTCCCAATAATTTAACGTAACAACCATTGTTTCTCAATGTATTTTAAATTTCATTTATATTAATTTAAGATACGTAGATTTCAATAAAGTAAATGAATTATAAATTTTTAAAAAATACAGATTTTATTTTATAGGTTTACAGTTTTTTAGTAATTCCTCTTTATATCTGCAATTATTTAACTATAATTTTATTACTATATTTATCATCATATTCCTGTAATGTAACATTTTTCATATCAGAAATCTGAAATAAAAAATATATTTATCATATGCGTTTCTAGATAATATTTAAAAGCGAATGAAATGATGAAAGTTTATTAATTAAATGTAAAATTTACAAACAAACTATGAAATTTTATATAATTATTGCTCAATTTGTGTCAGTGCCCGATCGGTACTTATCAATCTCTACAAATGTAATAGCTTTATTAATATATTTGTATTAAAGCCAAATTTTGTAATCGAACAGTATCAAAATCCTCTACATACGATATGACTAAGTCTATATCAATAAAAGATACTGTCGGGATTTTGGCACTGTTAGAATTTCTAATGTCGGGAATTTGATTGTCGGGATTTCTAAATTTAATTTATTATAATTCTAGTAAAAATATATTAAAAATCCAAATAATTGAACATAGTATTTGAAAAGAATAATACGATTTTAATTTAAAATTTAATTATTACTGATTGATACTCATCGATGTTTGCGATCAATTCGTGAATCAATAAACTTAAAACACATGTTTGTTTTTTTTTTCATGAATTCAAACCAGAATCTTTTATTTTCTTTGACCGTTGTCGTAAAATTGGAGATTCTTTGGGTTTATTTCTTGTGCAGGAAAAGGCGCAGGAGATTTAAATCGCGTCACAGCTTCCGAAGGTCGATTTATGCTTTTTAGGGCCACAGTGGACAACATACCAGATATTTATGTTCGACCGTTTCGGTTTTAATTGCTTCCTTGTCAATCAATCCCACATTTATCTGCGTCGAGGAAGTTCCTCAACATGGGATTATAATGCAGAAACAACTCTGCAGGTATTATTATTAAATTTCATTCCCGACTAGAGATAGCCTTCTCTCATCGCTTCTTCTATCCACTCTCTCTTACACAGATGATCTTACAATTTGCATCTATCTCGCTCTTTCGCACGTGCATTTCTGTATCTCTTTTTTTTCTTCTTGTTCGTTCGTAGCCGTTCGTTGTTCCTACTTGCTACGTGTTGGGTTTTAACTTTATTGACGGTTGTATTATATTAATCCGTTTTCGAATATGGAGAATCACCGTGTCGTGATTATCGTTTTCTCAAATGCGGCGGCAAGTCGAGGTCGTCATCATCATCGGAGGCGGCTGCGGCGACTCCGGTAATAAATGCTTATGGGGAGACGCGCGAAGGGTGGAGGTGTTGAACCCCCATCGCGTTTCGACAATCTCATTACTAGCAGCATTACTTGCACATTCGAACACGCCCAACTTTAAATATAAATCATTCAACTTTGATAATTCCTCTTATACCAACCGTTCTATAATTAATATAGATTTAGTCCCAAAAAGATAGACAGATGAAAAATAAAATCGCATTCAATCTCGTATCTTTTATTTGCCAATTAAAAACAGAGGTAAATCAATTAATTCGCTTTTTTTTGTCCGTTCCCTTTGAAAAATCATTCGAGCTATTCGTTAAAAGGTTTTAATGATCGAGGTTTTTTTACTTATTTTCTCATCGAATCTTCCTATACAAAATTATGCAAAACTGTTGTTTGTCGATTACAGTTATTTTGGCTCTTTTTATGTTCTACCCTCGGGGGTCTAATAGATTCCTGTTGTCTATTAGATAGGGCCACCCTAAAATACCTGATTCCCTTTTTTTCTACTCATTTTTAGTTTCATGCGGCGTTTGACCTTTTTAGGAAGGATCAATTTCGTAATTACTTGGAATCATAGAACAATGCACGACGCTTTTGCCTCTTACGTAATGTTAAGCATTATATAACAAAAAAAAAATGATTGCCTTTCCATAAAAATAGCAATTAATTTAAATAATAATATACTTACCTTTCTTCCCAGGACAACAAAAAACAAAAATTCTAGAAAAAATCATAATTTGATAAACAAAAAATAAAAATCACAATTTTTTTGTCCAAATAATATAATAAACTTATTAAATTTTGTTATTTATTATAATGATTATGGCAAACAACGAACTTGTTTTTCACAAGACAATGAAAAAAAAAATCAATTTTATAAGAAAAGTAATAATTTAACAAAAAAAAATGAAATTCAACAAAAACTAAAAATTTAACAAAGAAATCAAAATAAAATCATAAAATTTGTCTAAATAAAAATTACTTTAAGATACAATAAGTTATTCATCATTGTGGTTAAGACAAAGTAGAAATCATGTACTTATTCTGAAGTGTCCATAAAAATACCAATTAAAGCAATATCGGACTGTGCACGTTTCTGTTAATATTTTCGGACTGTTTGAAATCGGATTAATCGAGGCCTTAAAATCTGCATAATAATAAACAGAACAAAAAGTAGGAAAAACAGACCTATACAAAAATAATGTTGTGTCCCAATTTTCAGAATTTATTTTTAAATTGCTCAATAAAAATTTAATTTATTTTGAAATTATCAAACCGGACTATAGTGATATCTATATAATATACTTTGTTTACTTACTCGAAATTCGACAGAAAAAAAAAACATAAAATTTGTCTAAATAATCAAAATATTTCTTATATCTTGTTTTTCATCATTATCGTTAAAGCAAAGCGGAAACAACGTACTTATTCTGAAGTGTGGTGGAAACGTAGTAAGTGGATTGCCAAGATCGATAATATCAATGACGACCTTCCAACAACATGAAACCTCTATAACAATTGTGTATGATTGGCGTACAAATATGATCACTATATGACATTATGTGGGAGTCTAATGGTATTAATATGGATCCCGGTGGTGCGCTTGCATTTGAGAATGAAGATTCCGCAAGACTGTGATAAGACTGTACAAGTATCTGCGAAATAGAGGAAACGAATCGTTATTCAATAAACCGCGATTGCGTATTTACTAATTACTTTGTTCTGAATGACGCAAATAGAATAATTCAATACGTCCTTTATACCTAATTGTTTCATAAAAGTATAAGTTTCTGCAATATTATGCAATAAATTAAATAATTAATAATTGTAGTGAAATATTTTTTCATTCCGAATTTAATTAATGTATCCATTTACCTAGCATAGTGCGACTAATTAGTTTTTTTTAATGTTTTAATCGTAGTGAATCCGGACTAATCGAAACCACGCAATGCCAGGTTTTGTTGCATTTTTATATATAATTCATATACGTAGACATAATTTAAATAATGGAAAATTGCGCAGAAATAGTTTTGTTCATTCTAAATGAAAATAAGTATCGTCATAAAATATTTTGGATTCCTAATTGTTTAATAACCATTAATTAGAAAACTTATGTAATGTAGTAAATAATTAAGATTGTATTTATGATATTAATATTGACTTATTAATACAATGCAAAAGTAATATTTTTAAAAATACTCGTTACTAAAGGATACTAAATAATACGATTTTCAATTAACATTTTTCCTTTGCTAACAAGTTTATTTTATTTACGCTTACGGTAAATACGGTTCTAGTTTCATGCAGATATACAGTTTCGAAATTGCGTTTCGTATAAATTGTGCAATTAAAGGAGCTATCGACCTGCTGTTTAGTTTTTTTTTCAATACCGAAGACGGTGACTTCCGATCCTCAGGCTACTTCTGTTTCATCGCAACTTATTAAAGTCGACTCTAAATATGGAAAAGCGTTGTTTTTAAAATAGACCGTTTATAGTTTCAAGCTAAACTGGAACAGATGTCGAATCGAATTCTGAATTATGATCGGTTCCATTTCGTGTGATCAATTGTCTGTTAAACTTTCGTTTCATGTTAGAATTTTTTTCTAACCTTCCACTAATAATGAATGAGAAAGAATTAATAATTATTACCTTGAAAATTTACTAAAGCTAAGTAAAAAAAACATAGTACGAATTGATAATACAGAAGTACCTTGCATAGTGGTCTTCGATCAGTCCGGTTTGAAAATTTCAAAACAAACTAAATTTTAATTGAGAAAAATAAATAATATATTCTAAAAAAATAATACACAAAATTATTGCAAGCAGTTTATATTTGTATGTATTTAGTTCCTCGATTAGTCTGGTTTCTAACAGCCCGAATTGCATGAGTTATTACTGTATTATTATATGAATTACAATAAATTATAATTTATTATATACAATCAAATTATAATTAACACACTCTAACAAAAAAAATAATCTACCTTTTAAGGTATTTCAATAAAACTATCTGCTAATAATCTGGATGATTGTACTATAAATTCTAGTATAACGTTTTTAAATTATTATCATTTAATTAATATTTTCTACGTGAAAAGTTAATATTTTATGTACTTTTATGATTATAATATTGAACCTTCGAAAAGCATTTCAGCCAGGTTTTTTGTATTTAAATGGACCTGCTTGGCTTCCAGAAATTTCCCGGTGTGCAGCGAAAGAATTCGTTTTAATATCCAACATAAATAAAAATAATAATATATATACATTTAGAATTCGCTTTTAGTTTTTCTGTAAAAAGGCCACCCCCGAAGTAAATAACATAATTTTTTTAATATTTCTTCACACAAATTACAACTTGGTAACTACTTTTAAAATTTCATTTTTGATAAAATTTCAATTTAATCCATAAAAATAATATGAATAATCAAAGTAGAATCTACATACAATTATTAATTGAACAATAAGGATTACTAATCGAAACTATTTTCTTTAAGTAAAAAAAAAATAAATAAAATGACACACATACGTACACGTACATTACAATATTTTCGCCTTTTTTTGTATTTTGATTAAAAATATTGGTAATTACTTATATAGTTATGAAATATGAAGGTGCTTTATTCGTTAATTTAATTTAATTTTATTTTAATTATTTTATTCTTCAAACCAATAAAATTTTGCAGTGATTTCAGTTAAAATGTTTTCCTATTTTCTATATTCGCTTGTTATTTCTTTGCTGTTAACAAATTGTGAAGTTTTATATAATTTTAACACTTTAAATATTTATGAATTATATTTTTGTTAATATAATTCATTAAATTTTGCATATACAGTGGAACCTCGCTTAACGAGCATAACCCGTTCCAAAATTTCCGGATGTTTACTCGTATAGTGAAACAATTTTCCCCATACCAACTGATGTAATATACGATCGATTTTTCAAGAAAATAAAACATACAAAATTATACAAAGGTTCCAATCAAAATGCCTAAGAAATATTATTAGGGCCATGGTTTGTCAGGAATAAACAAATACACGAAGATCTTCATATAGATATGGTCGAAGATACAATATCAACATTTAGTAGTAGATACCAAAATAGACTGGAGTCACATACTAATGTTCTAGCTATTGGGCTACTCGACAACAGTGAAACTACAAATAGGCTGAAGCGTTGTAAACCACTAGATTTAGTATATAGACTTAAGTAATTATTAATTATTAAATCATCATAATGATAAACTATCAACCGGGAAAGATTATCCATCATTGTCAACCGCGATCTTAGATTTACTCAATTGATGAACAGATTGTGAATAAAATTAAACGATATAAAAAAAAATGACAAGTAATTTTTCTTACAAATTATTTTTCTCGTAATGCGAGGCACTCGTTAAGCGAGGTTCCACTGTATTTATAAATATAAATACAAATGAAAAAATATTTTTATGAACAAATAAATTTAGTAATTATAGTCAATTTAATTTATAAAGTTAATCATAATTTATTGCAGAGTTTCTCAAACTTTTTTGTCCGTGGTCCCCTTTTGCACTTATAAAAATTTCTGCAACCCCCTGAAGAATGGATATCTGTAGAAAAACATTCAGGAATGATCTGTAATCAATTTTTCTGCAACTCCCACTTCGAGAATCACTGATTTATTGTATGCAGAAAATATATTCAAGTAGCATTTCCATTATGTATGTTATTTTTTAATTATTTTATGAATAATGAAATGTAAACTTGTCAGATTGATTAATTATAATAATTCCTATAACTAAGATTTTATTTTGTTCCGATTTATTAGTTAATCGATCAGAGGGTGATGTTTGTTTTTTTTTTTAATAAAAAGAAAAATTAGATAAATTGTACTAATTTGAACAAAAAATATGTATTGGTCTAATTCTAGTAAAGGGGTATCGTCTCGGAAAGTTTACAATTTCTATATTTTGAATCAGAAAAGTTAATAATTCACAACAAAAATACTTAATGAAAAAATATATGAATATTTATATAAAGTATACAAGACCTTCAAATTTATTCTTTTTAATATATTTATTTATTAATATTTTTATTTATAATTTGTTTGTTGTTTTTTATTTGCATATTTTTATTATATCCTAAATTAAAAATTTCGGTAATTATTTACGTATTACATTTATTGTTATTATAAGTAGAGATGCGATGGAACAGAATGATAAGTATGATTCGCTAAATACTGCTTAGATTTATGGACGTAGATATGATTCGTCCGAATGAAAAGTCCGATCGAAAGAAGCGGTATGGAAGGACGATAAGAATCGGCTGGATTCAGACTTTCCTCTCCTCGCGTACGTGTGCGTATGTGTGTTACGGATGACTAATATAACATTAAACGTTTTCATGTAATAAGTTAACGATCTCATAAGGAGTATTTATCATGTGTGCGGTGGCAAGATGAGGAGGGAGTCAGAGAGTCAGAGCTAGTTAGAGAGAGAGTGAGTGAGAGGAGGAGGTGGAAAAGGATCAGAGAGGAGAGGACTGCTGCAGTCGTAAGGTCGTCTGGGTCTAAAGGAAAGACCAGATGAGAAACCAACACAGGCCCTGTTGGTGACACTGTGAAATAGTATTGTCTCTAGCTGTAGTTAATGTAGTTTATCAGTGGATCGCAGCAGAGAGCGAGCTCACAACCTGCTTCCTAGAAATCTCTGCACGGTTGACAATTTATTTTATAGAGGTGGGTGTGGGACGAACAGGTACATGGCTATGTACCAGTTAGAAAAGAATACAGCCATCGCATGCTCCGTACTAACGAGAAGGACAACCGATTTAATGTTGTATACCAATTGGATATCGTATGTACGCCACTGCTATTTAAACGTACCATAAAAGGACGCATATAATTTTATTTCCCATGGAGTTGTTTGCGAGCTTGCAACATACACACACACGCATACACACATCTGTATATAAATATATACATACACGGAACACGAAATAAAAGAATTTCCTTCTTCTTCTTCAGATGGAGAATAAAAATGAAAAGTAAATAAATAAATATAAAGAAGGAGAAAGAAGACGGGAGGAAGAATCCACGAGTCGAAAGGCGCTGAAATCCTTCCCCGCGGAACGTGCGTGTGTTTTATTGGTTTACATATATATATTTGGTTAATTTATACCAATGTCGACGGTCGCCTCTTGCCTCCTTCTCGAGAATTATTCACTCGAATCGGAGATTTATCTGCGGACATACGGTCATACATCACGCTATTGCTCACATACAAATTATATCCATTTCGCGTTTGCTTGCCATAAAACAAATCCATCGAGAGCCAATTCCGATCCTTATCCTTCTCATCCTCCTCCTAACAGCCTCCACCACCGGTGCTTCCATCTCAGCTCCCCTCATCTCACCTACCCATTATTATTATTATCGTCATCGTTATTATTATTATTAATGTATCGGCAGCGCGCGTGAAAATAAACATTTAAGAATTCTCTTCCTTTTTTTTAATATATATGTATTAGGTGCATTGTGTTGGTTAATAATCAAGGCAGCTCCGTGAATGGAATACCTGCGGTGTAAAAAATTGAACTATTACCACAATCAGGGTGGCTGGTCAGGATAACAATCTTCTCCTTCCTCAAAAGGAAAATAATAAATGATAAAAAGCCAATCCATTTTGCTATCCCAACAAGACACACACTCACTCACTTACACATACACACATCTCATGCATACTCTCGTATGAGCATCTTATTCATAACGTCGTACATAATACAAAAACCGACTTTTGAAAAAGTAACTGTTTTAGAACTACAGCAATACCTAGCATTTTCAATGCTTCAAATAATAAATCTTTTAGTGTTCACAGATTTTATATTTCTTATAATATACTTATGCAATTATAAATTGAACTGTTAACATTTTAAATTAAATAGAGGAATATTTTTTGACGTATTTATTTTAGTACAACAATATTTCGCCAACTTGGTTTCTCCAATATCCCAGACTCTTTAAAACTGAACTTGACTTGACTGTATAAAAGATACAAAACTATCATTTAAATATAGAAAATATTTGTTATTGGGACTTCAAGACCTATAGAGCCATTTGATTTTTTTATGGTATTGAGTTTTTTATATTATGTAATTTATTTTGCAATAAATATTATTATTAATATTTATGCTCAATAATTTTATTTGCTTAAAAATGTATAGTTTGTTGCGAAATTTTTAAACCAGACTGTAATGAATCCAGACCATGAGAGGTATTGTTGTTAATGAAACGTTTTTATTTTCATTTGAAACCGGTTTTCAAATTTCACTTTAAACACGCACAAAAAAGGTTATATAAAAATCGATAAATTTCAATCTTTTTATTATTTGCGCGTGCGTCTTCAAAATAATATAAAATTTAATGCGAAATGATGGTTGTTACTTAAATTATAATAATAATAATGATGTGGACGAGAGTCTTTAATAATGCTAAAGACGAGCGGGACGAGTCTCGCCTCTCTCGTTTTACAAGATACAGGATTAATAGTAGTCATTAAACGGTGGGGGCTGAGTATTAGCAGCAGTTGTGGACGAAAGCGTCGAAACATTGTTAACAAAATGAAGAAAACCAAATATACGAACAACAGCAAAACAAGAAGAAAAGAAATAATACAGTGGACGCAGAGAGTGAAGGCAAGTACGTTTTATATGTGTATACGAAAACAGATGAATCGCGAGATAGGGCTTGTAACATGTGTGAGGTTCGATAGAAACCAGACTGTCCGAGATGGGGTATCGTTAATTAAATAACGATCCCGATAACTGGGTGCTTTGGTACTACTCTCAAAAAAGAAGAATATGTATATAGATATAAGTGTGTGTGTGTGAAACAAGATTGGGGACGAAGAACCAAATTGGATACAGTGTGTCCAGATTTTAAGGTTTTTACAACCGTTCGGAATCTCGTAAAATGAGGTAAATAAAGATAATAAAGTGTGCAGTCTCATTTAGTTTGGATTCAAATGAGTGCGATCGAGATTGTCGCGGCAATTCATTAAAACCGATTTCGATCTGAATTTACACGGTCTCTAATATGACCATCCCCTTTTTTCTTCGTCTAATGTATGCATTTCCTTGCTTAAATAATAGGTGTTCATTATAATTAAGTTTACAAAAAAATTCTTGTATAAATTGGAAATATAGATAACAAGATGTTCGAACTATTGATTTTATTTTATTTAATTAAGTGGTTATTGATGTAATAATATTATATAAAACGAGTTTAAAAAATGAAAAAATTTATAAAGAAAAGCAAAGATTCATCTTTTTATTTTCTTAATTTTATTACTTTTTTTCAGACACATTATCTTATGTTACTATTACATAATTTATAATAATTTGCAAACAAATGTTTTTTTCGTTTAAATTTAAAATAAAGTTAACAGTTCGGAATGAGATCACTTTCGATATAAATTTAGGAAGGTAACGCTAGTTAAGTGATCGGTTAACCAACAATTCGGATAGAACTTCGTTTTTGAACAGATTATGTTGATTAACCGATCTTAAGTCTGTATTATAAATATCTAATGTGTGTTTAACTCTTTAAGTGGCAATACACGCAATAAATGTGTATACAAAAACAGACTTTAAAAAAACCGGTTTTACAATCTCAACTTTTCAAATTTTCATTTATAAAATTCTTGAATACTACATAAAACTATAACAAATTAAAATTACTCCATAGAAAACTATATATAAAAACTAATATCAAAATGTTTGTTTTTAATTTTTATATTTTAAATTTAGGTTCAAAACCCGGTTTTTTATTTGAAGAAAAAAACGGGTTTTCTTAAATAAGAGAACCGGTTTTTTATTTGACAAAACCCTGTTTCCGAATTATATCTGAAAAAAACGGTTTTCAAAAACCGAGTATAAAAAAGCGACAAGCAATAGACGCAATGTACCACCTTTTGAACATGCATAGTAGGGCATTATTATAATTTTCAAGAGATTGTCAAGGAAAGAGGAATTATTCTATAATTTGGTTGCTGTCAAGGCATTAATTGATGTTGATTCAGTTGCCGAAGTTGTCTGATTCATTTGTTGGGTCTTGAAATTTATATAATGAAGATTACAATATACAACTGATTAAATATAAATAAATTGATTATACAATTGATTTTACTTTATTTTTCTCATTCAAATATAATAAACAACATATTTATGGATTGCTTTTTTTTCTATATTATATATTTACTAAATTTTGTATTATTTATAAAGGATTTTACTTTCTTCTATTTAATTTTTCAGTAAGTAGTATTTGTAGCCCATTGTGTATATGAATGCATATATGCAATACATTATTATTAGCATTTATATTATCTAAGGTATTGTATTCAGGCAAGACCCATTATAATTGTAAGAAGACAGATATGTTATAGAAACGAAAGTGTAATAAGAACCATGTAAAATATTGAGAGGAAATAAAAACAAAAGATCGATTAAATCAATTATTATAAATAAATGGTAAATAGCACTTTGCTTCTGCTATTTTTTTGTGATTTATTTAGTGATATCACTTTTTTTGTAATAGACTTAAACCACTTGTAAATTAAATATATATATATATTTTCGATAGAATAGGAGTACTAACAAATTATGATTAATTCTATAAAACTTAGGAATTGCAATAACATATTACACTTATTTAAGAATTTTAGACAAAGATCATATAAAAAACAGTAGCATTGATGAAACCGTGATCATTTCTTTTGAGTTTGTGATGTGCCCTATTTAATCTGCTCTTTAGTCTCAGGTATGTAGTGAGGAATTTATGTTTCTAATACTATCTAAATGTTACTGAAAAATGGTCATCCGAGCATGTTCTAGATAGATAATCTACCAAATATGGTATCCAACCGAAACTGTGCTTTTTATTATCTAAATGTTGATGTAAAATAGCCTTTACATAGTTACATAATATGTTTACAGCTTTTACTATTATTACTAATTTAAAAAGTTATACAGGTAACCACCGACTTACGAACAAGTTGCGTTCCAAATGGTTGTTCGCAAGTAGAATTTGTTCGTAAGTCGGGGGAATTTTAAAAATTTCAAAATATACTTATCTTACCACACTTTATCGTGGTTTTTTCTTGTATATATGTTAAATTCCATATTACTGACTGCATAAATTTGAAAACAAAGATTAAAATAACCAAAATAATTACTTACAAATAATTTTCAATGTACACATCACAATTATTTTATAAAAAAATGACAAAAGAAATAAATGCAACAAAACAGATTCCAAAAATATTATATTTTATTAAAGTAATTATCAATTTTTGTTTTGACAGATAATTCTATTTTATCACTATATATCTCCTTGTAGCAAGTTCGAGCATTTAGAATTTTTTTCGTAAGTCCTGTACTGCATTATGATTTTCTGTAATTTTATATTATTTTTTTTTATTTTTTTTGTCATATCAGCTTTATTGACTTAAGTTCCTACAAAAAGATTTATTCTTAGTATAAAAATTTGCTGAAATTATCTGAAAATTCAACAATTTGCATATATATTTTATTAGATTTATTCATTATTAGTTTATATATCAGATATTATAGTTTATTTTATTTCAAAATGTTTACAATTATTAAATCGAAACATAATGTTATTATCTTTCTTGGACGATCCACGATCCACACTTTGAGAATCACTGCATTAGAATACAATTAAAAAAAAACAATTAACTGTTACAAAAGGCTATTGATCATCGGTCTTTACTCATTAATAGTATATTTTTACATGAATGTGGAAATAAGAAATAGAAACATTGACATTTATATTTGACAGTATTAAAATTATCACCTTACAAATTTAGAATAAACTATCGAAGTTTTTAGATCACTGCACTAAAACATAGTTGCCAACTATAAATAAATCAGTCAACATTCAAATTCAAATTCTTGATAAATAGTTTTTTTGTTGGTAACTTCAACGGTGCATTATTAAAATCAGGATTTGATTTATTGCTCATTTACTTAAAAAAAAACACAACGAATTCATTCCGTGGTTGACAGGTGGTCAATCACATTTCTGGTTGTTTGTTTTGTTTTTTTTTTTCGAATTTAATCGTGAGCCCTTGAATTACATTTCCATAATAATGAATTGGAATCAGGAAAACTAGTTGTAGCATTAAGCATTTTGGTGGGTTAAAATAAATGACGATAGTAACAAAACGTTTAACAATTTAAATATACTTCCAATTATATAAATACTTTAAGTTAATTAAATTTCATCGATTATTTAGATTTATTTAATTCTCACTGCTTTTAAATTAATCAAATTTATCGCTTCAATTAATTTTATTTTATATTAGAAAGTATAATTAGTATTTTTTGTATATAAAGAAAAGTTGTTTTTAACAATATTTTTGCAAATTATATTTGTGACAATTAATAACTTTCACCATCATTTTAATGTACAGATTTTTAGTACCGATAATTCAAAGCGTAATAGAAGTATAACTTCTTTCTAATTGTGTCTATGTAAAATAAATGGAGTAATTGCATGAACATAATACGGCTTCTCACATATATCAAAAATAGGTTAATGTTATACCTAACTGATAATAATCTAGAGACAAAATCAATACAAAATTAAGGTACATTAATCATATTTATTTTTCAGAAGCTAGCTTCAATTATGATACGTTTATTTTACATATAATAAATTTACATATTTTTTCCACATCACTAAGCGTTTCTTAATTAACTAACTAAACATATTTGCTGTAAAACGCGTATTTTTATAAACTGTATGAATAAAATAATATGATGTACATATTACAACATGGGCCGCCCATGGGCCGTCCATCACAGATTTACAGTGAAATGAATGAGGTTCAGCATATAGACCTTCAGCCAAGTCGATGGACAATGACAGTATTAAGGATAGCAGCAGATTGACAGTCAAAGGAAATAGTAGAATCGCTACTAAAGTTAACCTGCAAGACAACAGCCAACCTACAAATTAAAAATTAAAAAATCATCATAATGGTAACTATCCATCGGGAAAGATTACCACGTAATGTCAACCGCAATTTTAAATTTACTCAATGTTCACATTTATGAACAGATTGTGAATAAAATTAGACGACATAAAAAAATATTACAACATTTACAAGTATTTACAAGATAAATAGATTGACTATTAGGGACAAATATAATTATATAAATTATCTAATCAAAACCAAAAAAAAGCTTTCGAAAACAGGATATTAGAAGAACTTCTTAACATTACATTCAAACAGTTAAGAAAAAAGGACATTGGTACAATGTATAACCTCGTTTAACGCTACCTTGATAAACGGTGATTTATTATAACGCGATATACTAAGTTTTGTATAATAAACAATAAATTTACGTATTGTCTAAGACATTTAATGGCAAGAAATATGTAAATAATGGTAACTATAATGATTCTTATAAAAAAAATAAACCTCGTCTTTTAATTTTCCACATTGACAGATTTCTTCTGTTCAAATTGATTAATCAATTACTGAAGCACGAATCTGATAACTTTGCTATGCTAGTAGTTAT
>NW_017099609.1:63456-106749 GCF_001412225.1 Nicrophorus vespilloides
ACTTGTCATCCTCAATCTATTTATCATATATATCTATTCCTACTTTGTACTGGTAGTGTACATTCCTGTCTATTTAATGTCTATCTCGAATCAAAGATCTCCGCTATTTATAACACGATTTATATGTTTATTTCCAATGCTCAAATTATAATAAAAGTGTAATTTATATTTAATTTAATTATTATTTTTAGCCTTACCAAATTTATTAAAAATGCAATATGGAATACAATTAGTGTTGTTATAAATTAGTAACCTAATGTATAAAACTAATTTCACTTCACAATGCTGTCAAAATAAGTATAAAATTTGTCAGAAATGTTAAAAAAATATGATCTTAGTTAGTCCTCATAAAGTAAATTGTCAATATTTTGTTGAAGAATTTTTTTTATTTAGAATTAATAGGACACTTTCAAATAGGAAGTATTTAAATTTATAGAAGAATACAAATATTTTCATGGACAATGTATCACAATTATATTACAAGTCTTACATTTCTTGCGATTGCTTTGTATTATATAAAATATTCAGCAACACTGATATTAATACTTTCAATTTCTCTCTCATATTTTTAAGATTTTGAATATATTATGTTACTTGTAACTCACAAATTATAATCCATAAATTAGTAACTACATTTTCTCCAATTAATACAATAATGTTATTACCTTTCAAATTTTATTTAGTATATAACATATTTTTACTTTACTTATGTGGTTTAAATATATTGATAAAATTATATAAATAGAATATAGTTATCCAATTTATGAGAAACTTATATAAAATAGAAAGTTAACAATTACCAGAAATATATAATTACATATGAATAATATGTATTCAAAGTGTAAGCAAAACAAAAAATAAAAATAAATGTTAAAATTTATTTCACGTACTAATAAATGTATAGATTTAAACAGTAATTTATTTTTCAACAAAACTATGTTTTATTAAATAATAAGCAATGTAGATTAATTATTACTTTGTATGGATTAATTATAAATTTAATTGCAGTTTATTTTCTTAAATTTATTATGAAAAATTTAACAAATTATTCAAATATTAATAAATGTAAAAGTAAGACAATATACACTGCAATTAAGAAAAAGGTTTCATTATTTTCTCGTTTAATTTAACTTATTAATAATTTATTTAAGTTGAATTATTAATAAAATTTACTTATATTTTCCAATAAAATATTATTATTTGTGAATCAGTATTATATAAGAAAAATGTAAATTTATGTTAAGTAACAATATAAGTGTTCTCATTTACTTTAATTTATTAAATTTAATTAATTTTAACAAATATTGACGAAGTGAAACACAGTAAAAAAAAATTTTTTCTATATGATACTAAATTAGTTTTAATAAATTTATAATTTACTATCTGCCACATGCTGGCAACGAGTAACTGTAAAAATATATAACAATGAACGGAATAGTTTCCCATTGGAAACCTTCCAAATTACATATACTCGGATTTGAAAATTTCAAAATAATCTAAGTTGTAATTGAGCAAAATAAATTTAAAAAAAAATAATAATTTCTATGAAATATTGATTAATTTGTATTATATACAAAAATAAAGATACTCTCATTAATAAATTAAATAATAAGTATATAAAATAGTATTATATAAAAATATAAGATGAAAATTCCAATTAAGTAACAGAATACTCCAAGCATTTAAAAAGAATTAGATTTCATCGTGTTCTCGCTTACGTTATTCCTTTCCCGATTTAAGTAACTTCGTTTTTTTTTCTCGTGTTGACTATTTTTATAGCCAATTAGATCTCCGCCCGTTAAGAACCATTTTAATAGGCATCTTAATTGGATTGCATTCCTATAAACAATTAGTGTACGCTATTATTATTATTTATTCACTGTCCCTTATTCAAAGTCGATCATCTTCTCATCTCATCTTGTCCATACTCGAACCCATTCAACTGATTTCGTTTTTCGGAATTCATTGTGATTATCATATTTTCCGATGCCGGGGAGGTTCGTTTTTATATAGGTGGGGCTGAATCGGCGGGGGTTCCCCCGCATGAGGTTCAGCCACCGGAGCAGAAGCAAATTCGACAAATTGTAATTTATTTTCCGTTGTCTCCAGTTCTCAGGTGGACACAAAAACACACAGAAGAATGAATACGAGTAGGAAAAGTTATGTGGACGGAAAATAAATTGAATGCACGATCGCGCGCGTACGTAAAGAATAGGATTGGAAAATAAAAATAATAATAAAAAAAACGGACGCAATTGTTCCTCGTTAATTGACATCATTTGTTAAATTCCGTTGGCTATTTATTAGTTAAGGTTGTTTTTCTTCGTATGCTAAATAAAATAGAAAAGAAACTCGATCCTATCTGGCGACAGCATCGCACGGAATAAATCACACTCGGAAGATGTATAAATCAAAAAAAAAGAGGAGAAGAAAGGGAAAAGCTGGGAAGGATGGGCTCAATGTTGGAAAGATGGAAATACCCGAATCTAATTGTTGATGGTTTTTATTTCCGGTCACTTCATTTTCTATTTTGCCATTAGTAATTAATTAATTATAACTTATAAATTAATTTATTTTACTTTAACATGGTAATTTACTATTTTATTACGATTTTTTTAATTAAATTACTACTATTATTTACTTTATCTTCAAACTTCAAACTTTATCATGTTTTTTGTGTGTAAACTATATTGTTGAATAATAGTATTGACTGAAAGAGTTAAATCTCTCAATGAAAAATAACCATATTTGTACAAAAGTAGCCTTAAAACAATTTTTACAATAAAAATAACTAATATTTTTATACTTATACAACAAATAAAATGTATTTATCTAAAATATATTACACAAAAAAGTAAACATAAATGAGAAAATAAAAAATCCCATTATGAAATATATGAAATATATAAATTCTATACTGAACTTTCATTTTTTAAACTATATTTGTATTGATATTAATAATATTATTTGTTTAAATTGTTTCGACTAATTATTTAAACATATTTTTCGGGCGTAATCATGGAGAAAATGTTTAACAAAAAAGTCGGGTTTTAAAATATAATGAAACAAAAAAAAATACAAAAGAAAACGTTGATACAGTAAATCCTCAACTTACGCAGTTAATTCGTTCCAAAAGTTTCAGTGTAAGTATAAAAATATAGTTGAATGAAAAATAAGTTGAGTGTTGAACTCATATACTACATGTAGAAAGTTCGCTCAACCGCTCTATTGAACATATTTTTTTTCTGTTCATTAAACTTTTATTTTTTTATTTCTTTTTTACAAATTTATCATAAAAAAAAACTAGCTAAACATATAGTTACTTTGAAATAAAATGTTCATTGTATCATTGTTGTATTGTATTAAATTGTGACCATTTAAATGTTAATTAGTTCTGAAGAAAAGAAGGTTTTAAAAGTTAAGATTTATCAACTTTTAAAACCTTCTTTGACGAATTTGACTAAATTTATCACTAAATATATACACAAAATAACTTAAAACATGAAAAAACATGAATGAAAAAAAATTGTGTTGAATCTTCCAAATATTTGTTTTTGATGTTGAATTTTATCGACGGGTGGTTCGAATTAAATTGTGACCAGTTGGAAATTAATTAGGTCCAATGGATACAAGGATAACGGAGGATTTCTTCCCATGCTATTATCGGCTCTTGATCGTTTTGTATCGACACGCATGGACACAACAACACACCCATAATAATAAAATGCGTAACCAAAACCTTGGGCTCCATCTTCCACCTAATCAATTATCCCCCGAAGAAATTGTCAGTCAGCTTGTTATTTATTATTAATTAATATTGATGACACTTTCCACGATGGACACGAAAGGAGGAGGAAGGACACCAAAAAAAAACGAAGAGCAGAAGAGAAGGAAACGTGAACGAACGCAGGCCCATCGTTTACGTCAATTAAAAAAAAGGGAAAAGGCACGATTGAGGATGAAGTGTAGGAGCAGGAAAAAAACGTCCAAAAGGAAAAAAGAAATCGACGAAGCAGAGGAGACGGACGGGTCGGAAAAGAGAGATGTCGATGTGTCGTTGTTCGCCGTTGTTCTTCTTCAACCCCAATTCTCATGATTTTCTCTGACACGGGGAATTTTTAACCGAAGAGAGAGAAAAAAAGGGTCCCCCGGTTATTTATGGCGTGTACGTGCGTTCAGGTAGCCTCCGGATCTTCCTCGACAAACCTTATCATATCTTGGGCTGATAACGTAACAAAACTAAAACAGAACCGAACGTACAGTTCTTAAGCCGCGTGACCACTGAACATTCGCCCTTTCGAGTGCTTTAGATTATCTCGACAACGCTTGTTGTTTCTCCGTTTTTTTTTGTATACGTTTCGAGCCAAGCTCAAATTTTCGGCCTCTTGGAAAAAAAAACTGAGTGTACGAAGGATATAATAATCCTTAGGTGAGAGTGAGAGAAAAGAAGCAAATAAAAATAAGAAGAAAAAAAATAAACGAGTGTGCATTATAAAATTGTGTGGAGCACGCGCGCCCTTAAAGCAGCCGTAATGGGGTGAATTTACAATTCTGATGAATTACTCGCAGACATGCCTCTCGTCCTTAAAATTTAATTTATTTCCTGGAAAATTATATTATACTTCTATTTCTGGATGCAGCTATATCGTTTCTGCGTAACTAAAGCGTTGCACTTGAATTATTAGTAACCAAGCAAAACTTATACTTGCCAAATTTAGAAAGACTTGAAAATATGCAGGATTTTTTATGTAAAAAGCGAAACGATACAAAGGTTAATAATAATACATAATAACAGAAAATGAATATATAAAAATGTTTTCTTCACATATTTAAGTATGTCTCGTTCAACAAATTTTATTCTAAGTTTAATTATTTTATAATAAAAATACTGACAAAATACTGAACTGATAATATGATGAACTGCAATGATAATAAAGAAAATTGATTGTATAATTTCATACAAAGTGCTTATTAATTATTTTATTTTTTTCTATGAATGAATATTTAAATTTATAAAGTTTTTATATTCTACAAAATAAAATATTTAAAATTAAGCAATGACATAAAATACATTAGCCAAAAGCAAAGAATTCAATATTACAAAAAAAATCCAATAAATGTAAAATAAAAATTTAGAAAATTTTGTTAAAGAAAAAATACATTTTTTGTTTCAAGAACTATAATCATAAAAATACTGTATTTTTAACTGTTGATTTATTTAAGTGAATTTAACTTAATAACGAGAATAATGTTTAATAATTAACAAACTTTAATCTTCATTACCATTGGATATATAAGAAAAAATATGAACGCAATAAAAAAATAAGGATGCAATAACTTTGTCCATTTCGTATTATTAATGTTTAATCGATTAAATTTGCTGTTCCATTTCTTAATAATTTTAATAATTAGTGTTCTAATTAAATTGTAAGTCCATACATAAATTGAATAGAATAAATACACTAATTAATTATGAGATGATGCAAGGAGTTTCCCTTACTGTATATATTTTTTATTAGTCTTTGAATAATCAAATGATGCATTTAAATTCAAATCAGAGCTTGGCAGCAACGCAATTAATCTTATTATTCATTGATATTGAGTTATGTTAATACAATCGTAATTAGTAGGTGACGATAATGCATAATCACTTAATTCAAGGCCATTCTAATATTTTATTATTGTAAATCGCAGTCGTCAAATCACAACAGTACGTTTTGTATTATTTGAATTAATTATATGTACTATTTAATAGTTTCTTATAAAGAGTGTACTAAAATTAATTCAAGATTTGAATTTGTATTTTATGATTCAATAAAAAAAGCACAATCTGAAGACTAACAACTGTGTTTTCTACTTAATTCAAATCTTGCGTTAATTTTGGGACACCCTTATGAATATTTGCATAGATAAAAACGCTTCCAAGTAGCAAATTGCACTTTATTTTATTTAAAAAATGCATTATATATTTTACTTTATTATATTGGTAAATTTATATTAAAAAAAACTAATTATTAGAAAATTATACAGTAGCAATTGGATCTTTGGCCCTAGCCGCAAGATTTCCTTGCTCTGGCCCTGGACAATGTAAAACTCAATAATAAATACAATATATTTAGTTCATTAAGCGTTAAAACGTGTAATCCGATATTCTATGAAATAACTAGTTATGAATGCACATCTAAGGTAGTTGAATTAAAGAATAGTTTTCTTATCGAGTACTTTCAACTAGTTATTCTATAAAATGACGTGGTTATACAAAAAAAAGTGTAAAATAAATAGACGGGACGAAAATTATAACTCGAAGAAGATAAGTTTAGTTAGTAGTTTTAGTAGTGCATAATTGCATGTTAAATATCGAAAAAAAAAATATAAAATTGATTTAATTTACCTTTGCAGAAGATTTGTTTTTATTTTCTTATTATATTATTTTGTTGACTTTGTAGTATGGCGATTTGTTGCAATAAGTGTTATTTATTTTCAAGTTATACTGCCTTTTTTCTTTCTTCTTTGTTTTATATAAGAAAAAAAAATATATGGAATACAATGCAATACAAATATTTTAAGAAAGATATGTTATAAATCTTTCTGAATTATCGAACATTCACTTCCTATTCATACATTTTTTTTAAATTATTAGTTGAAAGTTCTTAGTGCCAAGTAGTATTAATGATACAAAATCTAAATAGGATAATACTTCTTATAGCAAATTGAATTCATATATCAATATCGTGTGTACTGTTTTTTTTTTCGTAAAACATTGCAGTCGTTAACCTAGTTGACTTATCACACATTATGAAATAATGCAATTTATGGTGGTTGATTTTAGTGATAATTACTATAAATTGGATTTATTTGACTGCGAATTGATACAAGATAAAGAATATTTAATTTTATAAACTGTTTATATTTTTAAATTTATATTTTACAAATTATTAAATATTTATGGATAAGCGATAATTATCAGTTAATGTAAACTTGAAAATTATCTTGAAACAATGTAAATATTTTTAAAACTTTATTTTTATGATGTTTTCTTAATGCGAATTACAATGTGAAGGTATATATTTTTTTGTAATCAAATGCATAAAATGTAGTCTAATTTATTTTCATGCGAATTCTTCGCATAAAACGAATTTAACATTTAAATTTCCGCGCAACATCAAGAGGCCTGGTAATTTATTCGCATTAAAATTATTATAACTAATAATATGCGTTTGATTATATTGCAGACACAGAACGCTGAGCATTTGCATGCAAATGGCTCGAATTGCTTCCATTAAGCGAACATGAATAAATACCTGTCCGGCGCTTTGATTCCTTCTCGTCGTTCTACAATGAACGAGCGTTAAATCCAGCATAAATAACATAAATATTTGCGGTCGTTATTTTCGTTTCGCTGGATTCGTTCCGGTCCTTGTGCTGCTTTCATTACGCAACCCTCAATCCCGATTTCCACGGATGGACACTTGTGGGGGTGCTGGCGCCAGGCGTGTGTCACTTTTTGCGCATTTCGTACGTTTTTATTGCACCCCATCGGTCGACATTGTGTCTAGACTGGGGCAGCAGTAATAAAATCAAGAAATTATTGTGGTTTTGGTTGACAATTATTGCGAAAAAACCTCAGGTGGAATTAGGGGCAAAATTTTTTGAAAGAGAAAAGGTTTTCGTTGTTTCGGGAAAGGTATTGGAGAAAGACACTAAAGGTGGAAGAACAACAACAAAAAAAAAGGAATTCTCGACGGGATCGGCTATAACTTACGCAATGATGGGCATCACGGTAGGGCGAAGGATGTACACAAAAAATATCTGTGTTTGCTCGTCTTGTTAGAAAGATTATGTCAAGTAGATAACATATCTTACATTACAGGATTTCTTCCTATTTTTGGCGTATTTTTATGTGGGTTACATGATTATCGTGATTTGCCATGTTTGACAAAATATTTAATTACCTGTGAAGCCATTCTAATAAATTACCTCTAAAAAATTTGAAATGTTGGTTCAAATTTCATAAAACTTTGTTATATAAATTATTATAACCGGCTTCGATCAGTCTGGATTCACTATAGTACGATTGAAAACAAAGCAAATTAAAAATTCCAAATTTTTCGTGCGGTTTATTTTCATGTTCTTTGATTAATCCAGTTTTAATTAGTTCGGGATGTTAACAGAACCTATTACCCGGTTTATCTAGTTACTAGAGAACTTATCTTGCATTACAGGGTTTTTTTTAACGGGTCTATACCAAAATACTGTATCGAAATCCCAACAACCATAATTCCGATAATATCGAAATCACGACTATATAAAAATCCGGATAATTTAAAAATGTTATTACAGTCGGGATTTTGATACAGTCGGGATTTCAATACAGTCGACATTTTGATTTGGTTGGGATTTTGATATTGTCGTGATTTTGATATAGTCGGGATTTTAATATGGTCGGGATTTCGATATAGTCGGGATTATGATATAGTAGGGATTTTAATATAGTTGGGATTTTGATACAGTCGGAATTATGGCTGTCGGGATTTCGAATATCGGCATTTCGATTGCCACCGCTTTTTATGGTACTACTATGTGAAATCTCTTAATTTACCTTCGACTTAATTGTTTTATCATCTGAAAATATTTTATAATGTGTCACATTTGAAAAAATAATAAAGAAAAAAAATAATTGTCATACACTAATAAAATTGTACTATTATTATAATATTTTATACGATTTTCCAAACTATTTTCCACTTATTTCTTTATCACTGTTATTTAATAAGTTATCAGTATTTGCGGTAAATAATATATAAGTTATTACTCAATATATAAATGTGGACAAAAACTAATATATTCTCTATTTTCATCATAAAAATTGAATAATACTGATAATATTTATTGAAACAAATATAAATTTAGAGAAATAAATTGTTACAAAAATCTGTTAACCATAGCTCTTTCCGCCATGAAAAAATATATTTTACTTAAATTTTATAAAAAGATACGTTTGTTCATATAAATATTTCGACATAAAGGTACTTAATTGAACAATTACACTAATTTTAAAAAGATACATCCATTGTCATTGCAAAATACTGTTGGATTTATATTTTGATATCAATTCAATAAAGATTACTATTATAAAATATACTGTTTAATGTTAGTAAATGTTATTTAAGATAGATTAGATTCAGTAGAAGAATTATTTAAATTATTTTCTCATTAAATTAAATGATTCATATAAATCAAAGAAATTTGATTATAACAATATATTCATAGTCACACAACAAAAACATAATTTATTTTGTAAATAACTCCATATAAAAGGCCACAAAATAAGAAATACTTGGCAAGTAGATGGACAAGTAATTCATGAATTTTATATTGATATAATGTTAATTATTATATTTCACACAAAACTTTATTTGCTTCTACTATTATGTTTGTACTAACCTATATTTTTATTTAATTGTGTATACCGTAGACTATAATTCGCCCCTTTTTACATAGAAAAATGCATTCAAATTTTGGGTGCGTCTTAGGGTCCGAAGATAAAATTAAAATATATTTCAATAAATCGTCTCTAAATTTGAAAATAAAACAAAAAAAAAACTTTTAAATAACGAGAGGTATAAACTAAATTTGATCAATTATGCAAAACAATATGGAAACAGAGCAACAGAAAGACATTTTGGTCCAACACCAACAGAGAAAATGGTTCGAGAATGGAGAAAACAAGAGGAACAATTAAAACTGCTAAAGACAAGAAAACATTCCGTTCGCACTTCGAAAAATTGACTCAAATGTTGGGTGCGTCTTATGGTTTTTATTTACTTTTTTGTTGTCCATTTGTTAGATACTTTGTGACAATTAAACATTCCAGTGAATGCACGGTCAGCATCTTCTCGTTCATCGTGAGACTGAATAGTGAACAAAAAAAGAAGAAAATAACTGGTAGTTGACAAATAAAAGTGGAAGACATCGAAGATTAATTAACTACCATTCGGAGACCGATTTGGTAGAGAACATTTCACAGATCATCTTGGGTTCAAAGACTTTAGAAAACCATATTGATTAATCACCCTGCTATACTTTGTTCGTTTTATTTTCAAATAATATTGATGGCATTATTAATGTTTTACAGTATAAATAAATGTTCATTGTTTTATTTCCCTAATATAACGATGAAATCTAATGAATACTAATGAGATATCTTAAATTATTTTGAGAATTTTGCTAAAATTTAATTCAGACAAAATATTATAACAAAATTATTATTTTTATATATACAATACTTTATTCTTTTTATGTGGTTTATTTTTCTTTGATTTTAGTTTTTCAATTAGTCCGGTTATTGGTGGAAACGGACTATTGCTGCATAAAAATATGTAATAGTTAATAAAATAATTCTTAGTAATTTATATGTTGAGGTTCAGAGTAAGTAAGACACGAAACCAATTGAGATAGTGTTCACGATATTTAGAGTCGTTTGTTAGTTTGAAGTATACAGCATCACTAAACCCATTCTCCAGTTCCCACGACGGATCTTCCAAAAACTTAAAAGTTCATGCAAATTTAGATGATATTCACGGTATTTTAGATGACTCAAGTAGGTTTCTAACACGAGTGTCTCTTCATAATGTTTCTTTTTAAATAATCTTTTGCGTAGAACAAACAAAAAAACTCCGTCGTCGGTGTCGTTTTGTCCGTATAAGTATGATGTCCTAAAGAGAAATTTCGTTTTTGTGTATAAATTTAATACAAACAAATCGTTTATATAAAGAATGTATTTTATGTAAACAAGTTTTCTTTATTTAGTTTCTATATTACCTTGTTCAAGGCCTTTAAACTTTGATCTGTCTTGATTTAATATATGGAACGGTTGGAAAATAAAAAAAAAATTGAATTTTGAGCAAAATAAATTCTAAAAAATAATGCACACAATTATTTTTTATAAAAAAAAAACATTGGTTTTTCCCTATGGATCGTAAAAATTTCAAAACAATAACAATATTTTAATTGAGCATAATAAAAATAAATTCTAAAAAATTAGTACACAAAATTATATTTTTTATACATAAATAGTCTCAGTCTCAATTTGTACATTTTATTTTTTATTTGTTTCAAACAATCCTGGATATTGGAGAAACAGTTTATCCGGACTATGCGAGGTATTGCCAAGTTTTCAAAATTTTACATAGACAATTATATTTGTATACTAATATAAATAAACTATACTAATACAAATAAAAAGAAATTTAAATATGAAATTTTTATAGAAACTTTTAATAATGTATATATATATTACAAAGTATTTAAGATCTGCCGACGTTTACAACAACAACAATAATAATAATTAATAATGAAATTCAGGTAATTATTCAATGAATTCAAAGTAATTACAATAAATTGACATATCTAAATTGGCACGTAATCAATCTGATAATGAATATTATAACGCATCCCAGCCGCATAAAGCTATCTCGGAAATCAGTGATTATTTAAACACGAAAATTAAAAGTAAAGCTGTTAATCAAGGTAAGTATCGTTTTTATTAAATAACTTGTACTGATCGTTTTGTCCAGCGTTATTGTATAAAACGAAATGTTTTATCGTTCGTAACTCGTTTTTTTTTTTCGTTCTTCTTTCCATCCTCTTTCTTCACCATCTTCTTCTCCACGTTTACGTATGCTTATATGTAGAAAATCTATTTTAAACTTAATTAAGGCTCGAGATTTATTATTTGCTAAATGCCTTTGCGGATTCCATTGCTTCTTGCTATAAAGAAAAGACAACTGGTTTCGTGGACAACTTGACAACTCGAGTCCGTGGCACGAAACAAATTGCAATAAAACGAAGGAACAAAAAAGGAAGACGAAAACGAGGCACGTATAAACGTTTCGTTTATCGAGGTGTCTTTGCATCTCCCCTCAGACATTTACATTATTTTATTATTATTCTCCCCTCTTCCTTAAAAAAATATTCGAGTTTGTTTAGTTTATTAGCATAATTAATTTCTGGAAAATTTAATGATGATTAGCGGTTGCATTTGCTCCTCGTTTCATTTATTTATTACTTTTTCGTTTCGTTTTGCTGGGTCCGAGGCTGTCGTTGTTTCAGGATAATTAGGGCTAAGTGAAAGACACCATATTGAAAATTCGTTGGGTTCTCAGTCAGTGTTCCGTGATATCTGCGATATAATCTTAATTATGAATAAAACGCGCCGTATCTACCACCGCGATGCGTGTGTGTTTTTTGGTGTTTCATTTTGTTTCTTTTTTTCCCTCTTTATTTCCTTTGTCCTTCTCTTTCATTCGTTTTATCCCTTTCTTTCGCATTATTTCTCGTCGTTTGTTTTTGTTTACTGGAAACCCCTGGTTGCGCGGTCGGGGGGTCGGTACCCTCTTCGTGCGTCGCTTCTTCTTCCGCATATCACCTGAGGTGACGTGTGTAGAAAGTGAAACTGAAATCGAGGGTGGCTTCCATCATTACAACTCTATTTAATAGACATAGTCTCCCCCACGAACAAAACAAAGAGAAGAATAAACACCACCCCTTTTCATATTTATATTAAATTATTCCCATCCGTCAATTTCTATTAATACTGTATACTATTTGTAAGCAGTAATTAATTGAATATTTTATTCATCTGCACTTCATAAAACAAACTTACAAATACAAACGCAGTTAACATTTATTAATTTGTAAATGACTTTTTTTCGTGGTTTTTATTTTCATAAAAAATGTATAAAATTTTCATATAAAATGTATAAAAGTTCATTAGTATTAATATTAATAATATTAATAATAAAGAAGATTATTGCAACAAATAAGAATTAAATCTATTAATTTTATTTATTTTTTGTAGATATATCAAACATAATAAACGTCACCTATTTATATTATGTAAGTTTGAGTTGAATTAATACTTAATACTGTACCAAATTTTAATAATACTAACTATATTTTCCTTTACTACATAATTTTATGTTATCAAAACCCGATTATATTTTAAAATCGATATTCATATTAGCATATGTACCAACTTAAATCATACATTTTAAGTTGTATTGAAACTCTATTTTTCATAAATAGATTTTCATGCTAATGCAATAGTACAATTATTATGAATAATTATTCTTCATTTAACTAAGATTATTATGTCTCTTCTGTTGAGATTACTTACCTAAGTACAAGTAACATTTAAAGCTGTTTTCAAAATTCTATATGTTACTTGACAAGTAACATTTAATGTAGAATTAATCTAACAATGAAATTGTAAATATTCTTATAATTTATGAACTCTAATTATTTTTCTGTGTAAGTTAATTATAATATATATTTAAGACTTATGATTTCATAATAATATAAGTAATATGGTTATTTCATTATTTTTTTTGCAATGAAATGAAATTTATAAAATTATTAAGTAAAATGAATATTAATAATTTCAATACATATTTTATTCAATTTCAATTACATTATTGAACTTTCTAAACTGTACTCAAACCCCATACATTTTAAATGCTACTTCGCAAATTATCTGTTAAATATTACTCATCAATTCGGGATATTGGCGGAACCGATTACCCGGACTCTGAAAAATACTAGTTATTCATGAAATATCGCTGTTTTTATTAATACATTAATTATATTATGTATGTGCCTTTATAATAATAAAGATAATTTCAATCTTTGCATTTTCATGTAAATGAAGAGTGTAATTTTATACACTCAATCCCACATAAAGTATTGAAAGGTGGACTGAAGAAGTAATTACGTATTCGCCTCAAGTAAGGCATTATTCCAGTTTTATGCATTTCTTCCGAAACGCAGAACGATAAAAGAAATAAAAAAGAAAAACAAAGCAGTAGAGGCGAATGCAACGGTGGAAATAAATACGGGAAGCGGGTTTAAACGTGGGTGACAAAGAGTGAGGGGAATCATTTGAATTGTGTTTCGCGCGCCGTTTTAATGAACGCGCAATGGAACAATGTATCATTATTAAATGCAAATTGAAATGCAACTTAAACAATTGCATAATAAATTTACTTTATGCGGTAATTGTGTGTCCGTTGTGCGACATGCGATCTCTCTACACTCTCCTGAACGTTGCTCTTTATATGTTGAATGTGTGTACGATAAATTCATATTATAGTGTGTATATGTATGTATGCATCTGCGAGCGTACGTGTACGTACGTGTATAAGAGATGGAGGAAAATCCGGTAATTGGAAAACGCATACGATAATAATTATATAAAAGGATTGTTTTAATTACCGTCTTGGCGTTAAATTACTGAATTAAAATATGGCGAAGTGCAGGAATTTCGTAATGCATTCCATTTTTTTTTTTCTTTTTTTGTTTCTTCTCTTTCCATCCTTTCTGCTTCTATTTATCCTCAGCGCACCTCGTCTTCGCCGTCTCGTTAATTTGTAATTCAAAAATTCTATATTCTTCATGAATAATATTTATGCAGCGTAAATAGTTTCAAAATAAACAGCTGGAATTAAAATAACAAAGAGAAAAACTCGCATTACAATACGAATAATAACCGTAACAAGCACCATTTAAAAATGTATTCTTATTCGTAAATAAATTTTAAAATTGAATAACCAAAAAATACTTTGTTACAACAGTATTTTTAAGTACTTATGAAATTTTTAAACAATTACACTTAAATGGTATATTTCTCAACGCATATTGTAACAATAATAGTTAATTTAGAATGATTACAAATCAATTATTTGTCATTTTTCCATAAAATATTTTAGAAACAATATATATTTAATAACTTGAGTTCACATTGCTTGTGAATTGACAAGTAATTTGTCAAGTCGCTCGCATATATTGATAACCGAGTACACTTTACTTATAAACTTGCAAGTATCGTTATCACGTCGCACTCATGAATTTACTTACTCGCTTACGTCTTATAAAATCAAGATACTTGTGAATTGACATGTAACTTGATAAAATCGCATGAGTACATTTATTTTACTCGACATCAATTTATTTTGTAAAATGTTAAAATTTAATTTATAAATTCTCTATAGAACCTGTATTTATAAAATTAAAGATACTAAATTAAAATTACTTAATACAAAAACTGACGATTTATACAAGATACTTGTATAAAACAGAAATAACTTTAAATCTGGTTTGGAGCGAAGTCTTGTAACAAATATAGAACCCAACTTAACATGATAAACCAACTTAATATCATAAAATATTCTACTGAACAATATTTCTTTTTCTTACACAATGTCCACACGTATAGTAAATACTTTACCTTCGAATGGAATTTGCAATAATTTTCAAGATATTTTTTTGTTCTATTAAAATTTTCCTGGTAATGTTACATGGTTTTACTTAACTAATGCATTATTTATTTATAACTAGTATAATCAACAATAAAACGATTTATTCACTAATAAAACATAAACTAGCAATTATAACTTCTAGCAATTATGGATTCTATAATTTATACAATTGTTTACTGAAACATCCTCATCTAAACCAAAAGCGCAAAAAAATGTTTTATTTATAAATGTTATTTTTAAGACAAATTCAGAAACCTATATATATTTTTATGTTTTTGAAGAAAATTCCTAAATATTTCGAAATAATCGTGTATTAAAATAAAATATAATAAATTTGTAAAAAAACATAAATTGGAAAAATGCAAAAAAAAATTAATTTGATATAAATATTAATTACTTCATTAAATTGCACACCGTAATTTCGATGCTTTTCATCTGCTCGCTATTTCAGACTCTGGAATTTTCCGCCGCTATCTGATGCCTTTCAAGATTAAGACATTCCAGAATATGCCAAGTATGTCGGACGTATTGCATTGCAATTTGTGGCCGAGTTATTTCCTACCAAAGCAGCAACGTCGAACATACAAGAAGTGTGCCATAAATCGCTCACAGGTCGATGAATAAAATGCATTAATTGCGTCTCAATTAGATTAATTCTATTTCAAATTAAATTTTGGAAATATTGCAAATATGTTTTTAAAATATAAAGCAATAGTCCGGATAAAACAAACAAAAACTAAAAAGAATAAACTAAATTTTAATTCAGCAAATAATATTTTCGCTTTATAGTTTTCGATTAGTCCGGTTTCAAACAGTCCGGGCGGAATTGAAACTATAGACTTGTAAAGAAATAAAGTGTGAAGAAGATAGACGAAGTAATGAATCATATTTCTTTTTGTAATTCAATGAATACTTAATATTAACATCAATAGACATTACCAGGAAAAAACATCGGTCTACAACCTTATTGTATTTGTGCATATTAATATTGATGATGCAATCGGTCGGTATATATAAAGGATGTATCTGAAAAGTAATGGAAAATTTAGTATATATATATTTTTGTTATATGTTTGACTTTTGTGTCTTAATTCATTCGACTCCGAGCAAAATAATAAGATTCGAGTAGCGCATGCAAATCTCTTACATTTTCCGAACATGGTGGTGCGTTTCACGGACTCGGGTCTTTGACCAGGAAACGATCGAATAAAGCAAGGTTACCTTAACGCAACAGTGAGAATACATCACTTAAGAAACAAAGGGGATCTCGGAGTAATGTATGGCTTCTAAATTAACACTTTTCTTAAACTAAATGTCTGCATGGTGAAAATCGTTAAGAAATGTTTCCACGAAACAAAGGAACTTAATTTTTCTCATATAACCCAAATATTGTATTTTATTTAATGTAATAACGTTTGTAATAGTTTATTTAGTAATATTTTTAAACGGATTATACGTAATAAATATGTTTAGGATATTTAAATTTTAAAAATTTAATTTTTATATTATATACAAATTACATTTCAATAAAAAATAAAATGTCAAAACATTCTGTAGCCAGATTAAGTAAATCTGGTATAATTCTAATAAATTATACTTAAATAGCATTTTATCTTTTTCGGTCGAGTGTTTGTAATTGAAGCAAATATAATAATGATAAATTGTATAAGAAGACATTATTTAAGTTAGAAATTAAAATATGTGAACTTCTTGATTTGGACAACTTTATTTTAAAAATAATAAATACAAATTTATTTTTGCTTTGTTTGGGTTGTTTTATTGCAAATTTGAGCAAATATTTCGAATCTAAATGATACGCACGAAAAATATAAATTGAAAAAGTAAGAAATTAACAATTTTTGGCAGTTGAATTTTTAAAAAGATAAATGTAAATTAATTTTTGCTATCTATAAAACATATAAAAGAAATCTTGTTTATTTTGATATTTTTTTAGTAAATTTAAATAAATTTCATACCTAACTTATTATAGATGTGTAATACTTATAAATTGTGTTTGTAAGAAAATGTAATAATGTTAACTTCTTAGTTTTGTAAATTATTTAAAAAAATATTTAATGTAAATTTATTACATTTGTTTACTTCGGGTGGGTTGTTGTAAATTTGAGTAAATATTTCGAACCTAAATGATTACAACCGTGTAATAATTATAAATTGTGTTAGTAAGAAAATGTACAAAACGCAATCTGCAGATCTTTATGTACGCGTATTTATACATTTGGTGGGTTGTTAATTGCCTCGGGACCTTCTTTTATTTTTCCTCCGTCTCTACTTCGCTCCTCTCGTTCGGTTTCCGCCGGCGAAAGAATATTGTTGTAATTGACGAAGGCGTTGCTCTCCTCGGAAATTTTGTTTCACTCCTTTTTGGTATGTCACAGTGGTTGCTTCCATAATTAGTGAGCGGATTTCGCTGGATGGTAGCAGCCCCGAAATGGGTGTAACGGTCAGAAAATGTGGCCTAATTACAAGACCACTGCAGATAGCGATCGAAGATCATGGGCGAGAGATAAAGCCGGAAGGAAGCAGATGTCTTGAGATAGGGAGGGATGGGGAAATGCGTACGTAAAACGTACGCATGGAACCGTACACAAATGGGTAACTGGTTAAAACTTAAAAAGGTGAAAACTCTAAAAACAGTGAAAGAGGTGATGGGGTTGCGGAGGTGCGAGATACCGTGAAAGGGGAATGGGAGAGCAGGTGTTGGCGACTTCATTTTCCCGAAACTGTTTTCCATGCGAGACCACTTCGCTTGTTTTTGTTGTTCTCTTCTTCTTATTCTTTTTTTAGGTTGTTGCTGGTTGTCTCTTCGCGTGATAAAGCAGAAGAGTTGCTCCTCCCAGCCCAGCATGGATGCTGGATCCGTTGTGACCAATCGTTCGATGGCACGCCTCGCGCCGTCTTCTGCTCCTTCCGTGCCGATGGTGAGGCCGAACCTAAGAAGAAGAACGTAAGCCGCGTAAAGCAGCGTACCTTTATTTATACCCAAACGGCCATCTGATAATTTCCTCCTAAGTGTCCTCAACGCAAATAATCCAAAGCCCGGAGAGAGAGAGAGAGACCGGAGAGCATAAACCATTTAAACGCCGATAATACGAAATGCACCAGTTTTCTACATTCAAACGTCTTCCCAGGTGCCACCAAACCAGAGATCCCTCGCATAGATTAGCCTCAATTAAATCCAACTTTGTCCCATTGCTAACATCATTTATTCTTATATTTTTTTGCACGTTTTCATATGGTTTTTACTTCTTTCTCCAGAGACTTAGAGTCTACTCACACGAAGGATATGTCGTGCGATTTCCAGCGAATTATTCGAAAGCATAAGCTGATCAGGAAATGCGCAGCACCACGGGTGTGCTCAGTAACAATTCTACCGTTCTTTTTTGTTTACATCAATATTTACTGCCGGTTTATTTTCATTTCGTTTACTTGTGTTTTTTTTTGTACGTTGGTTCGCTTTGTTGGTTTCTAGGCATCATTTTGCATGTTGTTTCGTGTTCGAGTCAATTACAAACTCGCCCGCTCCACAAAACACGAAAGCGAAACTTTAACCAGATAATTATTTATAGTAGTTCCGAAACATTTGCATTAGAAAAATTAAAATTTGTACGTGTGCACAATCCCATTTACAAATTGAAATCAATATTAATATATTAAAACACAAAACAATGAATACAAACATTTTCAATTTCTCATAAATTTTTTCAGAATAATATTTGTATAAAAATAATTTGTCAAATATAAGTTCCTATTTTTTTTTAAATTATTCTTATTAAGGATGTACCATAAAATATACATTAATATTAGATAGAAAGGAATAAGAGTGTTTATTATATCTAAGTATATTATATATATTATATCATAAATGTAATTAAGTTTACCATTATTACCAACTTCAAGACAATTGTTGTCCTGTATATTATAAAATAGATTGGATAATTATTAATAGTAAAGTTATAAGTTTTTTAATATAATTTATGAAAATTTTCCATATTTGTGTTGATTTTATGTAAAAATAATTTTGAAGTAATTCTCCAATATTTATTTATGGCATAAGATAATTGTATTAAAGTTTACATAAAATCAAATAAAAATATTTTAAAATATATCAACAAATAAATAACACAACAAACATTTTTTACATCTGTTACAAAAAGTACACAAAAAAATAAGTATTTATAATCAAATCAAAACAAAATTAAAGAAATTGTTTCAAAATGTTATACCTTTTCAATTTCGCATATATTCTAAATGAATTTGTATAATACTTGTGTATCAGATGAACAACTTCAGCAAAATGTATAGACTTTGAAGATTGTATCACATTATCATAATTGATTTTAGCGACAACTTAATACATCGCGTGTGTACAAATAAAATCGCGATTCTGAATATTTACGTGACATAGTTTAGATATATTATCACAAGGAAATATTATATCTATAAAACTTCCACAACAATTACAATAATAAATTCCTAATTGATTTTCATAATGTGTATATTTCAATTTTGAAAGCAATTTAATTATATTATTTTTTTAATAACACATGGCAATAATGCAATAGCAAATTTAAAAAAAATATAGATGTTTTAATTTAATATTGAAATAAGTTTATTTTGTGTACAAATTCTATAAGATTAAAATTATTTAAAAAAAATCAACAAATCTATATAAACTAATCCAAATACACTTAGAATCATGGAAAGTCTTCTAGCCGTATGGTGAATATTTTGAAAAATACACATTTATTAATTAAAAAAGTAATTAATTAGTAATACAAACATTGTAGGGTTATTGACTGCAGTGTTTTAACCTGAAGTATTATTATCACACATTATTACTTAATAAATAATTAGAAAATTTAAAATTAAAATATATTAAGATTTGGACCCTTTATTCAGGAATTTCTGTATGTTTTACTAAAGGTAATTTATACATTTCATACAAACACGAAATATTCACGCTCTGATTGTTAAATCATTACTCATTCATAGACAGGGTAAACGTATTTAACTCTTCTGTGCATTTGAAAATGTTAAAATTAGTCAGTGAAGAGCAATTAACTTCCTGAATTAATATTCATTTAAGGGTGAAAAGTCTGAGGTCAATAGCCCTTTAATTATATGTAGCGTATATAAAGTAAAATATATTTATTAGGGCAGAAAGACAAAGGTCGATAAACCCACCCATCAAAGATGCTTTTTATCATATTATTATCCAGAGGTGCAAAAAGAATGAAGACCGCTGATTTAGACAATGAATATTGAAATATATGATTTATGTAAATGTTCGAAAAACTATAAAATTTAAGTATTTAGCACACTTACCAATGTTATAGTACTAAGTATGTTTGTTGATTTTCATAAATATGTCGAATTTGTAAATGAAGAAATTTATCAAATTTTACAATTTGTAATATGAAAAAGACAAATTTCGAAGAAGTTTCAATTTGCGGTACCAATTACCGATGAATACCAAATTTCAACTGATTGACTAGTCATTCAATAAATTTTCTAATACTATTAAGTGAATATCTGACGACTTAATTAGCATGAATTAAAATAAATCGGCAATGATCGATGATTGATACATGTTAATAATCAATCATCGATAGTTCTAATATCAAAAAATATACAAATAAAGAACACATAAAATATATAAAAAGTTACTACAAAATATACAAAAATTAAACTAAAGTTCTTGCAAAAAAAAAGTACAATTCGATGTTTTGTAAAATATCTAGCAATTACGATAACATCTACACATCTTATGTTTAAAAAATATGAAAAAATACTTGGTAATTCAGGAATTTCAGAATACTTATAAAAACAGTTGGAAGTTTGATAGATTTTTACTTCCGTTGTTTATAAAGCTTTTAGAGTAGAGAATGCATACAAAAATGCGCGTTTAGTGTGTATGTATGTATGTATGTATGTTGCAAAATGCAAATATGTACGTTGATTTCAATAAATATGGTATACATTATTTTATGATTGCATACAAATAGCTGCATGAATAATGCAGTGATTCCAAACGGCGAAAAGAGAGTGAGCTTTTCATTGCCAAAGCACAGATAAAAGATACGAACTGCACACGTATAAATATGACCGAGATATTAATCGGGCGACCAGCGGAGCACCCCAATAAAATTATAATCGGAGACAATAAGATTTAGACTTACAAATTCGCGCAGACCAAAATATTTTCGTTAGAAATAAATATTTTTTCCACTCTTTCAGATATTTGTTTTCATTCTTTCATACTTTTTTATTTTATTCGTCGGAAATATTCTTCATTTGTATTTTTTTTAAAAGGTAATAAATTCGCCGAGAGTAGCGCTGCAAATCGTCCGCCGCGGCGGCTAATCAGATCGAAAATGCGCGGCCCCCGGCGCCGCCGCCAAACGGTCGCGTTCGGGCGGGGGGCGGCAGCTCGCATCCTCGAATATTGCTACTTTTTTCGACATTTAAAATAAATAATATTGCCGCTGTCCGCAATAAATATCTGTGCTCCACACACACTTACTTGACAAATTTATAGAGCCGCCGGCCATCGCCGCCCCCCACAAAACATCCACCTAAAATTTGTTTCTGTTTCTCTTTTTATTTTGTATGTACGATTTTTTTTATATTGTGCACGCGAATCAAATAAATAATCAACGCGCAAAACAATATCAATAAATATTAGTTTGCATTAAACACTCGACACGATTTTTCGCCGATATTTATACTTTTTATTTTGTCGCTTTTTCCGTTTGTTTATTTTCCATTCGATGCTGGAAATTTATGGGACCGATAATATTTTATTTTATTTCACGTTCATTCTCGTCGCTTATTCTATTTTTTTTGTATATGTTTGTGTGTATGTTGTTGTTGCTTTAATAATAATGGAATTGGCGAATTTACAAATTGAACCTATTTTTTATTTTTCGGCGCTGTCATATCTGGATGCAAATTTCCATGATTGCGCTGATAATAATTGCGGAGATGATCGATTGCCCGATTATATTGCACAAAAAAGTGTGCATATATATTTTTTCTACACCTCTCATGTTTTTGTCTCATTAAAACGTTTCGCACATTGCAATAATCAATATAAGTTTATTTATTGACATTAAAAAAAATTGTTGAAATTTACCTAAAATGATGTTCATTTTACATAACTTGTATTATATAGAACAGTGAATTTGACCAGCGGACCAAATTCGACTCGCCTAGATAGTAATCGTCCCGTCGCAAATTTTGTAACAATAGTGTAGAAATGTTTTATTTAATTTTTTTTTTAAATAACCTAATCTTTTGCAAATACAAAAAAATCCATTGTTCTAAGTTCGCTCAAGACTGTTATAGAGGATGGAAAATGCATGGATATTAAATTTAACATTCAAATAATTATGTGTAGAACTTTCAGTAAAATGCATTATTCTTACTTTTTACTTTGCAAATATAGATAAATATTTCTTTTTTTCAATATAATAAATATATTAATATTTTGCTTATAAAAATAGATAATAAATATTAATATATTTATTATATTGAAAAAAAGTAAAATTTCATTAAAATTATAAAAATATATAATTGATACAGTTAGAAAAATTATAATAGTTCCGATTTATCATAAAATGCGTACATCCGGATGGATGGAGATAAAGGGACATTTGTTTCCTTAATTTTGACTCACGAGTTCACCCCTAGACAGGACGTCAGGACTTATCTTGATACAACAACCTGTATACTATTATGTATCATGTAAGATCTCACAAACTGATTTATCGAGCTGTTAATTTACATGTACTCCGCATAATTGTTTAAATGAGTTACTTTAATTATATCCAATTTTACTATATATTCCATTATTATTATTTCACATTTAACATTATTAACAATATAAATACAATTTCTATTTAATAATTTCTTACAATCGCAGAAATCAGCTCTACTTTCATTCAAAATTGATTGAGATGTATAATACAAAATTTTCATATTATTTTTCATAGTTTGAGAGTAAAAATAAAAAAAAAGTTTATACTCTGATAAGTTTTCTCTGCAATTTTAACGTAATGTTGCAAATAATATAATTTAGTGTATTTTGTACAAGCACAATTGAAATGTACATAATTTTAAGGATTTTTGAAGTTAAGCACGTTTAAAGTTTAATCTGTTTATTTAAACGATTTTTTATTTATTTTATTAAAAAGTTTAATATTAAATATGCATATTTTTCATATTTTTTTAAAACTATTATTACAATTCTGATCATCTTCACTTACCAGATCAATCAGTATTTTTACTATAATATGCATTTTAAATAGGAGAAAACTTAACCAAATCTTTAAATTTACTTATAATTCCAAAATTTGTCTCTGCTTTAATTTCAAGAAAAATTGAAATTTATGTTCAGTTTTGTATAAAAGTATCAGATGATAAAAGTTGAAAAGGAAAAGTTTAAACTGTGGTGTGAATAATCAATATTTTTATTAGTTTTAGTGAGATTAAAATAGGATTTTTAATATTTTCTTATTTTATTCTCTCTAAAAAAAAATAGAAAATAAATTAAATATTTGTGTCCATTTGGATATTTTGAATATATCTATGAACTTTTTCGTTACTTAAATTATTTATTTTATTTGTGTTTTTACTATAGAGATGTAATTTTAATAGCTGCACTCGTCGTTGTCAAGTATACGTGAGATGTGTACGAGCGATTTCGCTTATCTGGCGTAGTGTGGTTGCACCTAAATGTCATTAAATGAACAATTTGATCAACAGCTTAATGAAGTACTACGTTCTGATAATGAAACAAACGACGGATGTGGCCTATCTGACATAAGGAACATGTGTTGTTATGTTGTAATTCGGTGGCTGCCGCCGATGACTGAAGGTGTCCGATTTGGTATGCGACGAGATTAAAATGTTCGATTAAGTTGAATATATACATGTTGAATGCACCGACAGCAATGCCTTGTTAACATTGTGGTAAATTTTAGCATTTTGAAACAAACAAAAAAATAAAAATCTCTTTCTGGCATTTAATCGGGTCGGTTGGAAAATGGGGGCGGCGGAATGGTAATTTCGAAAGGGGGGTTAGACTGCGGCCCCCTCACTAGATCCGCCCCACAAACCGCTACCGCCGCCACCGCTGACGCCACGGGGGGCTGTAATTCCGGCACCAATTTGATTTTACGAGTTTTAAGTTCGTCAGTTGTTCTAAGTGGCAGTTGTTTCGCGTGAACAAGCATTTGTTTGCGCTCTCGATCGGTAATTCGCGTGCCCCATAATGTTGCCCCGTTTAACGTTACAACCCCAAGCAACACACGAATACGGCCTCGACGCACGCACCCCAACAAATAACACCACCCCGCTAAATAATAATATTATTATACGTATATATACACACAACACAACACAATTACGGTTAATACAAAATAAAAACCGAATTTCAATAATTTAAAATTCAATTTAAATACAAATCAAATAAATTTATACATTGCTTTATACTATTTTGAACTCACAAATTGATAATTACAGTATATAAATTTAGTATTTTAAAAAGAACCGGTACTCGAAACAATTAAATACATTTCTACATAATTTTAAACATCTTATGTTTTTTTTTAATATTTTCGTTCTACACAAAGAAAATTACTGTTTATACAAAAATATATTCTAAAAAAAAACCGGAAAATTTATAAAAATTATGTCGGAAACATTTAGGTCGATAGCCCGTCGTATTGTGACTAATAAATATTATTATTATAAAGATTTTAGACCTGCTTTAGACAAAAAAATGCAGTTTTACATTACATTACCTAATTTTAAAAATCTCAAGTTTATTTAATTGCATTTATATTTTTATATGAAATGGTATTTTACTTTTTCAAAAGAATATAATTAAAATAATCCAATACATATTTATGAAATGTCAAGTTTTTGTTAATATTATTGAACTGCGAAAGATAATAAATAAACTATAAATTGAAGTGAGTAAAAAATATACATTATATATCTCTCATTGGCTAAGAAACTCAGATTCATAGTTTTCAGAACCTTAAATAAAACGTTTTTTTTGTAGGTTGCCGCAAATAGTAAAAATTCGAACTTCTCTTTTGATATAATTTCTTACATAAATTTTTGTTTTTCGTTTTTCTAGAAAATAATACTACTTTATTGAAAAACAATCAAATAAAAATTTAAGGTTCGTATAAAAACTAGCAATTTTCTGTAAATAAATTATAAACTTCTTTTGGACAAAAGAGAAAAAAGTTGTTTTAATTTGAGTTTAATTTAAAAAAAAAACTTTATATTAATGTCAATTTATAAGTTTAAAACCAGGTTTTATAAATTTGCAATATTTATAAAAAATAAACAGTTGTTAAAAATCAAGCAAGCCTACACACACAATCAAATTTATACACAATTGTCTCTCGTTTTTTTTGTTTGTTCATGTTGTTTTTGTATGTTATGCTGTTTTTTCAATAGAGGAAATGGAGCTCCCGGCTAAATTAAAATATTAATGGGAAAATGGGCTTTTGTTGAGAGAGGCGCGCGAGGCAAAAATTAAATTTGATAGGGAATCGTGTGACAAAAGGGGCGCCTCATGTATGGACGTGTTATATAAACAATATTTTAAAACGTATAGATTTATGTTTGTGCATTTGTGTACGAGTGTTCGGATATATGCTGTATGGATGGGTGTAGGTTGCTGGTGAGGGAGCGGGTAGGGGTGGTTGTTTTGGTAGGCAGGTTGGAGCGCGTGTTTTATTTGCGATAGGCCGGGTTTGGGGGTGTTTATATACACACATTGTGCGGTTTTCGGAACAAAAGGCGAAATCTACAAATTGCATTACGAATCATCCAATCAGAAACACATTGTATGACGATGGATGCTTCGTACGTTATTTTCCTTCTCTCTTTTATTTTGCGCGTTCAATTTTTGTTTTTCCTTTTTATCGTCTTTTTTTTGTTTTCATTGCGAGTTTTCGTTTTGTTTTTGCATCCATTTTCATCGGAGGGACGAAATTAATAAATATTCGAACAATGAAATTCAATTTTGTCAGAATATATATATAGTATGTATACATACACATTTTTATCACGTCCTTGCATTGTTTCGGCCAATTTGAAGGAAAAATATTATCGGATATATGTTTCGAAACGATATTGGAGGAAATAAATATTGTCAATAAATAAGGGAAAATGGAAACGATCAATCGTATCCTCTCATGCAATGTGATACTGTCTCTACATATAACATACTATACATGTATTATATAATATACATATAACAAAGCATTTTTTATTCTTGTGTATATTACAGTAAAAATAATATCAATTATAGCAAATCAAAAATAAATTAAAATAAAACGTACATTACAAAAAAAAACACCTAAATAATCATTATTATGTTTGAATATGTTTGTTATTCAATAAATGTGTTTACTTCACCGTTCAAGACTTTATGCAATATTAAATAAATTATTATACAATTTAATGCCATTTTATCAAAAGTTACTTTCAATACTCAATGTTTTATTCTAATGAAACCAAAGAAAGCGTGTTAATAATTAAATATATTGAAGTTTTAACACTAAAAATACAGCAATATTTCATTTCAATCCAAATAAATTAATAAAATTGAAACAATAAAAAATTAGGCGGATGAATATTAATAAACATATATTTCCATTTTATTAGTATCATCCCTTTAATTTTGAGCTGGTAAATGGTAAAAATTGGGCTGCCTTGTTCTATGTATTATTCACTTGTTTAACATTCGTAAATAATCATCAGCTGTTTTAAATGAATATAACATGTTTTTGTTATGTAATTCTATAATTATTTCGAATCATATCATCGTTTATAGTATATCTTGCTTGCAGCTATTAGATATATACAAATGCATGATAATAATTTCTTCATTTGATAATAAAAATAGGGTATCTGTGTTTGAAATGATTGCATTGCTAAGTAAATTTATAGCTGGGTATGTAACATACCTCTCTCATTTCCGCGTGAAAACATTACTTTGATGCAACTTTGAATCCGAAGTATTGAAATGTAATATATTTGAGTTTTAAATCTTCCGTAAATAGAAATACTTGAAAATTTTCGTTTCTTTTTTACAAATAATGTTAAAAATTTACAGTAAGTTCTTGTCTATAAAATCTTAATTAACGATTCTTTATAATAGTTAAGTTATGAATAATTAAACATATATTCTTTCTAAAGAATCTAAATTATCAATTTTCTATAATAGTTAAGTTATTAATTCTAAGGACTAAAAACAAATAAAACAAGTCTTCTAAAGGAACAATAATATAATTTTGTAAAAAAACATTATTTTATGTACTAACTTATTTTTTCAAACTAATTAAAAAAGAAATATAAAAACAGTTTATAATGATTTAATTACATTGATAAAAGAAGAGGTTCTATTGGCTTGTATATATTATTTCTCAATTTTTTGTTTGTTCCTTGTAAATTTGAAATAAACTTAGAAAAAGAGAAATATTATTAAACAAATCATTTTCTGTTCCTATCGTATTCATATAAAGGACTCAAATAATAATAAAATAGAAATAAACTTGTCAAAAGCCATGGCTGCATAAAAGGTTTTTTCCAATTATGTGAAATATTTTTTTAGAATGTGTTTTTATTTAGCTTGTAATAATAACTATAATATGTAGCAATTTATTATTGGTTTCTTAAAACAAAAAAAATCGTTGCCTTGTATTAAATACAAAAAAAAACATTATAGTCAAAGTTGAAAATTTTAAATCAAACTAAATTTTAATTAAGCAAAAGAATAACAAATGCATATAATATAGATTTTCAGTGAAAGTTGATTTGTTGATATTTGATATTTAAATATTGCTCTATATTAAGCATTAAATTACAATTCATTAAGATTTTTCATCATCAATCATTTAATTTTGATTTTGACAAGTAATAGATTCAAACGGTGACCGTTTTTTAACCAGTTACAATCTTACAAACTCAAATTGCACAATTGGTTAAGTACCATTGTTCTGTTGTTTTTTTCACCAATTTGAGCGATTAAATGCTTGCCTAGAGCGAGAATTCGTTCCAAAACGAATTCATCTCGCCATTCCATACGTGCACCACGAATTTTATTCCTCGGAGTGCGTACAAATGAGGACATTACGGTACAACAATAAAAAAAGGAGCATTTCTTCGCCAAGAGTTCACGCGTTGTTTAACGCCATACTTTTTTTTTGCTAAAGTTAACAATGCTCAAGTGCCATAAATAATAATTATTGCAGATCTCCAGATTACTCTCCGTCTTCATATGTGTTCGGCTGCATTATTATATAGTAGTACTTTTTCTCTTTCTCTCTATTTTACACACTTTATTTTCAGACCGCATATTTTAATTACTCCCACATACGCACGCATCGATGAGCCACAAAATAAAAACTATATAAACATCCTGTGCGCTGCGCTGCGTTCAGCCAAATGCATTTGGTTGTTGTTGTTGTTGTTATTATTATTATTTTCTCCTCGACGGTTTTTCGTCTTCGAATTGGGTCTCGTTTTCCTTTGTTTCAAGAACGCTGTTCTCGAAACACATTTCGCCATGACACGTTTTTTTTTTCATTTTATTTTATTTCATATTTTTTTTTAAAGAGACGGAAAAAATACAATGAGAGAGGAAGAGAGAAGGAAAAAAATACAAAGAGATCGCGTGTTTTTTAACATAAATATGGCGTTTGTGTGAATTAAGTTTGCGTGAGCGAGCTTTACATCGGGACATACGTCATATTGGCTGCCCCTGGACGCTCTTGGGTGACCGGAAACGGGGGCGGCCTCGCTTCGAAAACCACCCCTCCCCAACCTCCCGGACCCTCCAACATACACACAACACACACACGATCGAACCACCCCCGCAGCGAAAGCACTCATTAGTATATTTCCATAATTCGGTAATTTTCCTTCAATCTTCGCCAGTTCCTAACGAGGAATTATCTCTTATTAAGGGACATTACTGCGGCGCTGCTTATTCCCAGAACCGGCGTCGGATCAAAATCATTACTATTACTTATCTCCTAATGGCAACAGCACGAACCGACAGAAGAAAAAATAAATAAACAAACAAAAAAAAACACACACATACTTTAGTAAAACTAACGCATGCATCTGACATAACTTATGTAAATATCCTCAGGTTACGTGATGGTTCAGTATTCATGAAACAATGATACACTGTCATCTTTTCACGCTCGGTTTTCTTGGGCAATGTTTACAAAGTGTCCATAATTATTTAAAATTATTATTTAAAACTTGAGCGCAGTTTTGCGTCTGCGCAAATCACGGTTTGTGCTTCGATGAAAACAGTTGAGGTCAGCTAATCTCTTATTTTCCGGCGTTGCAGCGTTAATTTCGCATGCGAAGTAAATTAATTAACGCAAATATTTCCATGGAAATGCATTCACTTATGCACGCTACGTTTTATATACGCTTTCCAGATCTTCAAACTCTGTTCGTATTTAAATGTATCATAAATTTCATTAAATTCTCACAGTATTTTTTTTGCAAAAAGTAAATTATTTTTATTAAAACCAATTTGTAAGTTAATTTTATTATTTCATTCTACAAAATAAAAAATATTTGAATTTTATACGTTTTTATAAAATATTAAAAAAAAAATAGAAAATATATAGTTTAATTAATGTTTTTTTTTTAGATATAAGAAGTCGAATAAAAAAACTATTCCAAATTGATATAAAATTGACCAACTATATTATAAAACAAAACAAGTGAAGGCGAATGGCTGAAACGGTTACTACATTACATTATTCAACAATAGATTTTGATTCTGAATAATTTTCAGAATAATTTGATAATAATTTATAAACATACAAAAAAATCACCACATTATTTTATAAATAATTGTCAAATTTGATCAGTTTATAAGTGTAAATAAATCATATTAACTGGCTGTTTCTATGAACCAAATATTAAAGTAGGTCAAATATTAAAGGGGGACTGTTTGAATTATATAAACGAGAAATATTTTTAATAGTTACCTAATAATTAATTAATAAAATAATAATATTTTAACATAAAAGCAAGTGTCAACTGCTGATCTATATACAGCTATAAAACTAATTAATTTTCTAAATAACAAATGTTAAAATGTACTTAATTTTAAAAAAATATTTAATTTAAATTAAATTAATATTTGTAATTTAAACTTTTAATAACATTTTTTAAATCATTTTTTTTATTTACAATCTGCTAGAATATAAATATAATATACAAGAAAAAATAAATAAAATTTGTTACGAAATCAAAATAACAGAAATTTGTACCCAAATGTATGGTTTATTATTATTATCATTACATTTGTATTTTAGAATAAATATATTATTAACTAATCTTTTTACTCTTGAAATATAAATATTTTTTAGTAACTCCAATAATCATTTCAAATATGAAATGAAAAACATTCGCAATTCTTTATACACAACAAAGTACTACCAAAAAAGTGCTATTAATGGAGGTTAGATTGTATCTTTTTCATTCATACTTTTTATAATATTTCATGTTCATACAAAAAATGTTCCAAATAAACAACATTATTTTGTAAATATAAATTGTAAAGAAACTCGTAAAAAATAAGACTTTTAGTCATACAAAAATGCTAACTTTAGCTGTTGTTTAATGAACTTAACTGCCTATGGTTACAAATATTTATGATTTTCTCGAGATAACAGTTTTCGAATTAAGATCAAATTATAAATTATATTTTACAGAGTTAATTTAATGACACCCATAAATACTGTGAAATACTAGAATTAATATTGGGATTATTGTATTAAAGTCTAAATTATCTATACCAGGGATTCCCAAAGTGTATGCCTCGTCGCCCCTGACCTATACAGTGGGTATTCGGTTAACGTACATAATCCGTTTAAAAAGGATATACGTTACACGAATTATTCGTAAACTGATTATCGATTTAAGAATTTTCTTTATATCTTCCAAAAGTAAAATCAATCGATGTTATTTTCGCAAAAGTGTTCGTTAATCGATCAGAGTAGTTTTTGATACAATAATTTAATACAATTATTATACTTTTATATATTTAACTAATTGAACTTTAATAAAGTTATTTCCAAGTTTAAAATTAAAATATATTTTTTTTTGTTAGTATTAAATTCAATTAATCAACATTACAATTTCTATTTTCAATAAAAAAATTCGTTATATTCGTGTCAAGTTCTTAATAAGAAATAAATATTAATTGACTTGTATGAATACGATAATGTAATTACCATTGAGAACCTATTCACCTGAAGAACCCTTTCAAAATTTGATGTTACTAATTCTATTGAGATTGATAACTCACTCAAAGGCGTCACAGTTAATTCCTGGTCGCAGCTGTCTACCAAATTAGAGCCCATCCATTCTATGAGGTCTATTCCGTTTCCACCGGCGCAGATCGTTCGTTATCCAACGGAGAAAATATCCTTCTTTCCACGGCAATTTACATAATTGCGTTCGCCGCTTGTATAAAATGAATGCGAATTGGCTCATATTTCAGATCAGCTTTCATATTACATTATTATTGATTGACAAACTGTGATATTGAACAACGTTATTGCGTATATTTCCATCTTGTTTATCACAATATTAAACGATTTATACTATAAATTTAACTTTTCTTTCAAAAAATATTATTAAATTACAAAATTGCTACTCTGAAAGAAAATATGGTAAAAGATCATAATTTATCATGATTTTTTATTCATTAAATAATTATCTTTATTGCAATTTCAATTTTAATAATTTTAAATATTTACTAACAATTTTGTAAACTTCTCAATTTATATTTACGTATAGTACACTAGAATCCAACTTTTATTAAATGTAAAACATCGAAATTTAGTCTATAAAAAAAGATAAAAATTTACAATAATTATCATATGTATTTGGTTGTTAAGTAAAAACAAGAATATGCTAAAAGATTATCAAGAATCGTGAATATTTATACATTACTTGAATAATTTAGATATGCATAACCATTCAGTCTTTTGTCTTATATCTAACATACATTTGTATATGGAACCGTGCCTACGTGCAGGTATTGATTGTGATTAGTGTGGACATTTCAATTTATAAGAATTTACTATATAAATACATACACCATACCGAATCAATCAATTTACAATGAATTATTAAAAAAATACAAAATAAAAAAAAAATGTTGTTAAAATAGTAATTTTAAGTATTTGAAGATATTATTCTTAATATAGTTCTTATATATTCCAAAACCAAAGTTCTTTAAGTCCTTGGTGTGATGAATTCAATGTTCACCTAAATGTTGAAAACTGAATTTTATTTTAACCGAACTCATTCTAAATATTTTGAAAGCTTGGTCGAAAACAAATGAGCAAAATTCAATCTTTTAAAAAATTGTTTAAATTGTATTTCATTTATAAAAAAAAATATATAAGTAAGACTAAGATCATACTACTATACTATAATAATGCATTATCACAAAAATAGAAAAATGTGAAAAACAGATGAAAAGAAATATGTATTTTCCATAATTGTAAATTATTGATAAATACTGTTACAGCTTCGATATTAATTTTTTTAAATTTAATTGGAAATTTTCAATTTAAATTACAATTTTTGGTATTTAAAAAAAAAAATTAAACCATCAAATTTAAGTTTCTATACATAAAACATTAAATAAAAAAAAATAAATTTTAACTTGAAAAATTATAAAAATTTCTATAAAGTTTTGTTTTGGTAAAAGCATTCATACTAATAAACATAATAATTTTATTACTAAAAGTAGAAAAACACTTTTGTATGGTATTTTAAATTTTTTTGATCTTTTGTTTGTGATTTAAAATCCTAAAATAATTCATTGACGTAATTCGGATTCCTGTTTTCAAATAGGAATGTTGGGAACGCATCAGTAAACAAAAAAAGTAAACCCTTCTCAAGCGAAAAAAATAAAATAATACACGAATTTGAGTATTTTGTTTTTGTGTGTGCATATAGGAGAGAGAAAGAGGCGGAAATATAGCCGTAGATTTTCAGTCGGATAACCGAATTCCCGAATTTGGAATCTGGTTAATATGCAAATGTACGCCGTTTCACGTGCAGTAAATCCAATTTTTTATTATGATGAGTATACGCGTCTGTCGGTTTTTCGTATTATTGTGTATTATTATTGTTGTTGCTGGTGCACTTTGTGCAATGTTGGTCGATTGTTTCCTCAACCGTATCCCATGTAAATAAAATACGGCGTGTTTTATTCCGTACGCGTTCAGATTATTTTAACATGAATTTTAAATTTAGATTGAGATCCCTCCGTCTCACTCTTTCCCATGAGCGAAGCGCACGCACCGTCTGCTTCCTAGGCGATGGAAAAAAAAAAGGAATTCACTTAATTTGCACGTTGCAGGCAAATGTAAATCTCGTAGGTGCGATCAATTTCTTTGACGATTCGAATCCTGGAAATTTGAAGAGCGGCTCTCTTGATGATCTCGATCTCACAATAAATAATCGGAAGGCGCACTTTTTGCATACAAAGAGTGTTTGTCTACGTTTTCCACTTCATTCAAAAGATTTTTCTCAATAGACTTCTTATATATTCCAAACCAAGTTCTTCAAGTCGCAGGATAAACTTGTAAATGAACTCAATCCGAGTGAAACCTCGTTTGTCAAACTTTTCTAAACGCAGTTTAGAATGCAAATATTCAAAAACCGAAATCATTTTGTCCATAATAATTAATATTCAAAATGTTACTTACTTAAATATTTATTGCCACAAATTTAATATCAGGATAAACTTGGTGTAATTACTGTGAATCCTTAATGAACTTTTCTAAATTCTGTACAAAATGAGAGTTATTCGAGAACCGAAACCATTTCCTTAGAAAAACTAAAATCCAAAATATTACTTACTAAAACATTTATTACTATAATCATATAAATAAAATTTAACTTCACTTTATCTATATCAATTAAGTTAATGAGAGCGAGAGTTAGATAATGGAAGGTGATGAAGAAGCGGAGTCTTCCCGGCTTACATCTTAAGGTTTGTCTGTTGGGGAACCGAAATTATATTCGGATACTGAATTTCTATTTATTATTTCATTAGACTTTCAACATTTCAAACATTTTTTTAAAGCTGTTCAAAAGCGGTTCCAGTATAAACTGGTTAAAAATTTAATCAATGCAATTATGTTCGGGAACCAAGTTTCAAATATTTATTGTATCACAAGTGTCGTTTTATACATTTTAAATGAATTTTACTTTACTCTGTATTATAAACCTATTCATTCAGAGCAGTAGCAAACATGAAGTTTTTTCGTTCTCAGAATCTTATGAGATAATTTATTTGCTAACGATACTTAAAATTAATCAGTTTCAGATTATGCATCCAAAAACAACTGGAAACACGTTCATCTAGTAATAACAAAGCATTGTTTTACTACAAATTATACTTAACTAATAGGTGATACTACGACTATCTGCAAATGTAGAATATTCATTAATAATTAATTTGGATTAACGTTACTAAAATAGATTTCAAGACTCATTATTATTGCAACCAATTTACTTGTTTGTCAGAATTTATTATCAAATTTTTTTTTACTGATAATATTTTATTATTATTAATTTTAGATCAATTTACTTTTATATAGCAAATAAATCGATGTTTTCATTCAAATTTACTTTTTACTACTAATTCAATATGAATGACCATTTAGTGCAAATGTATGCAAATCACCAGATAAAATTAATTAATATATACAAATAATCAGTATTGATATTCTAAGAAACTATAATAAGCTCGTCGTTTTTTAGTATCTCAAATGTTTAATACAAGTTTGATAAATTATCTAATAGTTTATGTTCCGGATTTTCATTTCAAAAGTTCGTTCTTAAGTCGAAATTATCCTCATAGTAGTAATCGTAAGTTCAGAAATTTCTGTTTACAAATTGAGATATATATAATTTCAGTAATAAATTACTTTTTCAAACTATATTTTAATGTCATACTTGAAGGACTTTAAGTTTTAAGACAAATGTTTGACATATTACCAAATTTGTAAAGTAGCTCTAAAATTTATGACTGTTCAAAAAAAATCCGACATAAAAGACCCAAGCTCGAATCTCAACGGGAGCCAAAAATGGAAAAAGGAAACAAAGTGGTGCAGTCGATAAACACCAATAGAGTGTTTAAAAAAGGTCGTAAGATTTTATAGAAAAAAATATCAGGTAATTCACAAAAAAAAATACACAAGGTTTACTGACCTGCGTATCATATTTTTTTAGTAAATCTTAATTTCATACATAAATAGTACTTTACAGTAAACTAGACTATAAAAACTATATGTATTATAATAACTATACGTACAGATTGGAAACATATTTCTTGTCCATTATTTATTTTCAACACCGCAAAGTTTAAATAATGTATCAAAATTTATCAAAAAAAAATATTAACCTGAATTGAAATTGAACAATTTATTAATACTTATAATGATAGGTAAATGAACAAATATCCCGGACTGTTTGAAACCGCACTAAACGTATAATTAAATGTAGAAATTAAATTTCGTATATGCTTTGATCAGTCTAGATCAGTTCAAACTAAATATTAAATGAACGAAATAAAAATAGATTCTAATAAAAATGTGGTATCAGATCAAACTTATATGATTTCTGTTTTCTTTGTATATCCATGTCTCTTTTTGTGCTGAGGTTTCAAGTCACCTATTAGTGCGGTTTCAAACATTACGAAACCGATTATACGCACTATGCTATTTATCACATCAAATATTCCAAAACATACTTGTTTTGCATGATGATATTTGTATTGACAGACGTTTTTGTATATCATAATAGAAAAGCAATCGATTTTTCATCGAATCCGTGAAATGAAGTTGCGGTTTTCTTGTTCGCCTCTCGACCTGGAAATGAACAAACATGAGGTGTGCTTATGAATTTAGATAGGTTTTATGTTTTTCTCTGTTAAGTCTCTCTCTTTCCTTTTTTTAAGCGTTCCTCATTCGCCTCGGGGCTCCGCTTTCTATATATATTTTTTTTTCGACTCCATAAAAGGGGGATTTTTCATCCCCTCGCTTCACAGGCAGCTCGCGCTTAATTCGCCAATAAAACGCTAAGGCTAAGGGTTATGACCCGATCGTGAGTTTGAAAGGAAATTAGGAAATTATATTTTGTTCCGCGGCAAATAAATGGCCGATCAACGTTGGAGTTTTGGGGGAAATGGGATAACATTTTTAGTCCGTTTAAATTATTCCATTAAAATTAACGTTTTGTTAATATAAAAATGTATACAGCAATACCTCTCGTAGTGCCGTATAATTAATTCCGCCAATATTCCGCACTATTAGAAACCAGACTTTTAAACCGCATAAAAATAAATAGCACAAAATAATTGTTTTGTGTTTATTTTTGTTAGAATTTTAAGTTTGTTTTAAAATTTTCTAACCGTACTATAATGAATCCGAAACCGCACTATGCGAGGTGTAACTGTATTTTGTGTTTATACAAAACTCACATATAAAAACGAAATTAATAATTTGTATTAAATTCTCCCTTTCCCAAAAAATGGTATTTTCTTCCATTTTGAACTTTATTATAAATTTAGTAAAAAAACAATTACCAACGGACAAATTATATTTTCGCTTTTCTTCATTCCAGTATTTTTTTATTCATACTTTTTCAACAATAATTTTATTATTACATGAAAGTATTGTTTGTGATAATATCAATTACTGCACGATCATTAACTGAATCGGCTCGTGATCTTTTGTTTGCGCCTTTTATAAATTATTTATTTATTTCAATATCATCGGCACCGCAATCGCGCACTAAATGCATCATCCCGTTGATAGGATAGTCGGAATGCGAAATCCTTGCAAAATCCTCTAACCCGCAGCAAAACGTTCCGATGATAATTATATTACTGCGAGCTGGAAAAGTGTGCAATTGCAAATTGCGAGGCAATTATGAATCGAAACGTAATTATAGCGCGTATCGGCGTGTGCAATTATGAAATAATAAACACCTTTTTCTCTTCGCGGTTTCCCCCACCCGCACCGTTTCCGTACAAATGAAGAAAAAGAGAAAAAAAACATACAAATTTATTGCGGCCACAAAGCGTGTAATTTTTATTTTGAAAATTGCATTTTCTTGTTGTTGTTTTTTTTGTGGAATATTATTGTCTGCGTGTAAGGATAATTTAATCAGTCCGAAACAGCGGAGGCAATTTGTTGCACGCGTTTTGTAAGTCTGATGAATCCATTTAAACTTCAATACAACATTACTTACGAATGTAAATTGGATTAATCCTGCATTGGTCGCGCCCATAACGGACGCGTTCATCATCCTGCATCGTGCAAATAACCCTTAACATAACTTCCACATAACTACGTAGATGCTAAGATATTAAGTACTTTTTTTTAATCGGAATCGTGTGGTTCAATGATCTTACTAAATGTTAAAAAAGTACTGTATATTTATAGTACAAATATGGATATGGAAAAAGGTCTATATAATGATTTTAACATTATGATTATGTGTATACAAAAATCCGGTTGTACTGCAGCCCAATTGTTTTTAACATGTCACGTAAAGTGACAGTTGTCATTTCACAAAGATATTTAATTAAATTATTTTTCAATGAAGCTCAAAGCAAAATAAGAGCAGAAGTTTAACTAAAGAAAATGGTTAAAATACCTAGATTATCAAATATGACTGTCAATTCTCTCAGACACATCAATAGGCTATCAAAATTGGTCAGTTTACATCAATAAACTCGGTCTATATGAATAGTCAAGTCTATACCAATAGAATAGTCTATACCAGTGATGGCAAAGCTTTTTGAATCAGTGTGTCAAACTTCGGAAAAAAATGTAGCAAACATTTCCTGCAGCGGAACAGTTCGTAAATCCTGCGGAGCACAGTTTGAGAACCCCTGGGGTAGGTAATAACACATTATCACATAAATGAGAAAAAACATTATTTAGTAATTATTTATTTCCAGGTTTTCATAACTTGAAAAACGCATACATGATGAATATTTTAATATATATGTCGTGTCACCGCTGACCCGCGTGTCATATGTTCGCTATTACTGGTCTATACCAATATACCAGTCTACATCAATAGTCTTCAACTTAATAGAAGGATGCTTTGTGTGCTATTTCTGGAATATTTGCATAACATTCGACTGGATACTCGCTTCGTTCGAACAATATGCAATAAAATTTAAATCAATATTGATTTTGGAAACAATATATTCTGATTACAGAACTAAAAACATTTTTGAAACCAGATTTTCTTGAAACTTATAGAACCAGAAGAAGTGCATTCGCGCAAATAATATAACAATCAAGAAACGCACAATTTTATGTTCTGATCTTTATGCCAAAGTACATAATATTCAATAAAAACTTTAAATTAGTTAAACAATTTTGTTGTTTCTCATTAAAAGGGCTTGAAATTATTTCCTCCTAATGAGCAGTCAAAGGCTTAATGTTAATAGAACGGCCTTACCATATTGAATTTTCAAATTAATTCATTAGGTAAAATAGATATCATCTGGCAGGTGGTAGTTACTTAAATGTAGATTACAAATAAAAATGTGCAGTTCTTATCGGGTTGTTGAAGAGATCTTTGAATACTTCTGATATGGGACAAGTTAAAATAGACAGGCGCGTATGAAGAAGTCTTTGTTATAATTAACAAAGAACTGATGATCCACCGGAACCCTTGCAGACAATATAAAGAGATATTTGTGTTGTATATTTGTATTATTCTCCGACATATATTTTAAAATTTCAACTAAATAAACAGATTTAATTTTTATATTTAATTTTTAGATTTTATGTTTATAAGTAATAACGATTAAATATCACATTTTGACGAAATTTATGAAATTAATTGACAGAAAGACCAAAGAAAAAACATTAAATTTTGCTACATTTAGATAAATTTATATTGTTTCTTTTAAATTCTCTCGTAATAAATTCTAGACAAGTGTGATCACCTCAGACTACGAAATAATTAATAATATTAGACAATAACATTTTCTTTAGAAATTAAAATATTTAATATAATTTACGTCAGAATCACTTTAAGAAAAATCTATTGCTTTTTTGTTGTGTATTTTTTTTGTTCATGTAAAATTATTTTAATTAATTAATATGTAATCAGAGAATCGAACGTCATCAAATATTATTTATAATATCTTTTGTTTAATTAACCCAAGGAAACAAGTAATTAATTTCAACGGATTTTAATTACCGAAGAATAATTAATTGCAAAATATTGTTTATAATATTTATATTGAAATAAATTAAATAATGCGTTCCATGCGTTCCATGTCGAAAAACAAATTTGTCTCGATTTTTAATGATTTTGCTTTTCATATGGTTATTTTTATACTTTGACTTTTTATACGGTGACATGCAAGTGTTATTAAATTTTGCACAAAAAAATCACAAATAACATGTCCTGAACACAAATTTGGAAATATGTGTGGCCACAAAAAACACTAAGATTTAACTAGAATGATTACTAAGAGCAGGAACTTATCATATTGAATTTTCAAATTGGCCTATAAACTTTAATTAATTAGATAGAAATGTACAATACGTTACCAGACTGGAGCTTTTCTTTATTCGTAATTCTTCTGGCTTTCGGTGATCGGGCACGTTTTACAGAAAAACAAACATCACAAAACACAGTAAAATCACGACTCGTAGAATAGATACTTTAATCTGGCCGGTGGCAATTTACTTGAATGTCGATTACAAATAAGAATGTGCAGTTTCTTATCGGGTTGTTGAAGAGGTTTTTGAAGACATCTTCTCGGTAATGCCACTTCTGATATCGGACGAGGAGAAAAGTTAAAATTGACATGCACCTATGGAGAAGACATTGTTATAAATAATTCACTCGAGAATATCCGACTACTTTGGTTAATGTACATTAATAGTCAATAGAAAATAGACACAGCCAAGAACTGATGATCCACCCGGAACGCACAATGTCCAAACTCTGACTGTTCCTTTATTCTCCAATTTTATTGCTCTTGTTTGTTTATTCGCTCACACCCGAACACGTGCAGACAATATAAAGAGACACAGTGTTTGCAAAATTTTTGTAAATTTTTTGAATGATAAATATTATTTATCTAGACGTTTTCTCCACCAATTTGTAGTTTTAAAAGCAGAAAAATACCCATATCACCAAATTGTTTTTATGTTATTTAAAAAAAAAACTCTAACAGAAACTTGACTTAGACCACTGGATATGAAAATACCCATATAACAAAATTGTTTGTATATATTTTTAAACATAAAACCTTAGGGCAACTTCACCTAACCTAACATTTTCTCGGACCTACGGTACTAGAGTGGATAAGAAAATTAATACGTCTATAAATTATTGAGATGTATTTCTAAAATGTAGTCATACGTTATCTCTCCCGCACCCACTGAAATATAAAAACTACTCGTTAGTGGAGATACCAGTTTTCATGTTCTAGTAAGTTGATAAGTTGCTTTCCAACATAATGTACTTAAAAAAATGATTTTACTTAATTTGGAAGCAATATTTATTAAGTGATTTCTAATTTCTTAAATATTATTTTCTTCTTCTAGTACAAATTCTGGCCATGTTTTTTCGAATGAGCTTAAATTGCGTACTTCGTTATATCGAAGCTTCGTTTTCAGAGAAAACGTTAACCGAGATATTACTGTACATATTTTATAGAAACTTTAGTATTTATACAATTGCACGAAATAATGTATTTGAAATAAACTAAAATTCAACATTTCTGCAAATTATATCTTATTTTCCATAATCTTACTAATAACATTAATATTCTAAATTATAATTCACACATTTTAAAAAAATAACAAAATCTGAACAAATTATTAATACAAATTGAATACATCGTAATTGATTACAAAAGATAAGCAATGAATTGGTGATTTTAATTATCAATACAAAACAATATTTTCTAACAATCATATTTATTATTGCTACAAATGAACCAAATTAAACTATAGTAGATTTTTTCATTAAAAAAAAACAAACAATAATATTCTACTTTACATAAATATAAAAAATATGTATGTACAATGTACATGTTCGTTGATAATTGTAATATTGAAACTAAAAATAATAATAGTTATGGTTTCCATGCACCAGAAGAGTTATTACAATTCCGGTTTAGAAAACATTGTATTTATTGAGGTTAAAGAGTCCATAATGGGAAATCACTTTGATTGTATCATATATTTATGATGTCATTTGTGTTTCGACATGTAAACATATAATTTATTGATTACTTCTGCTCGACTAATATTTAATGTTATTCCACTTGCATGACATTTCTGTTTTCTCATTTTATATAATAAAATACACCTTCATTTTATTACAAATAATAAATTAATTACTTTAATCAAATGTAGATTAACTAATATATAAAAATAAAACTGTTAATTTTGTTATTTACTTATATATAACTTTGATGCGGGTTTTTTTTTGTTCATATGGCTTTGATATTTATTATTATGCATGCATATTTTTATTAATTGGACATTTTCCTTATTTCTGACATCAACTAAGTCTATGTTAGAAAACTGTTGCTTGTTTCTACATACATATACAATAAGTTATATATTTTTAGTAAGTGTTTTTATATTAATTGATTTATTACAGATAAATTTGAGTATATTTGTAAACAAATTAATTTATAATTAGATTACAATTAAATCTTATACATTTATGTAGTTTTACTCAAAGCAAATTATAGAATACTATTACTTCAAGATATTTACTAATTGATTTTATAGAGACAAATTTGTATATATTTTAAAATCAAATATTTTTTTTATTTAATTACAATTAAATATTTTATGTTTATGTAATTTTAGTTACAGGAATTATATTCTATTGATGTTATTTTTCAGTATAGTAAAATAAAATTTGCATGTAATTGAAATTGACTCTGTATAAGCAAACCTGAGATCCTAATCCCAAGACCACACATGTCTATTGCATTAACATAGAATTCAGACATGAATCAACGTTAAAATACTCCTCTAATTCAGCTTTCATCGGTAACAACCAACTAGAAAACAACCTTTTCTTAATAAATACTTTATGTCAAGTGTTTTCTTTACAATAGTTATTTACAACAAAAATAGTTATAAATAAACGGTATCTATAAAATTCATAAGCTATTTTATATTTATAATACATTAATTATATTAAAATCAATTAAAACATTATTGCACAGAAAGGAATTGGTTTATTTATTTTTGGATTAACATTTAATCAATTATATAAAATTAAAACTTTTAATTGTGTTTTTTTTTTCATAAAAAATAAGATCAAACACCAGCAATTTATTAATACATTAAAAAGATTGATATACAAAAAATATACACTTGGTTCTCTTTTTGGTTCATAAAAGTAAATCGCACAAAAAAGGGCTAGTCACACGTATAAAAATAAAGGATACGTTCCATAATTTTTTAAAACCGCATAAAACTAAATCAATGAGTTACAATATACCGAAAATCGCATAAAAAGGGTTTATTAAATTTCAGGAAAATATAATCTTAAAATATTCCTTCTATATTTATACGGAAAAATTTTACAATAAAAAATACAGATTTTTTTTATGAAAGTTAATCTTTCTTCACATTTTTTTCTTTAGAATTATCGTCGCTATAGGAGAGTGTTCGGCATAATTTGCAAACTGGTTCAAAATTACTTTCATTACTAGAAGAGATAGTCAGCATATCAGATCTATGTCCTGAAGATAGTGATTCTTCACAAGAAAAATTAGTCTCAACTTCGCATGTTGATTTTTTCCCTTTGACAATATAATCAGTGATTAAACTTTGCGATGGCTATTTTTTTT
>NW_017099609.1:106762-118665 GCF_001412225.1 Nicrophorus vespilloides
CGCGTTGAAACTTGAATGCTCGTTCAGAATTATCATCTTTTTCGATGAAATAGTTTGCCAATTTGTGTCAAAACGTGTCAAAATGTTATTTAAAAAAATAGTTATTTAAAAAAATGCTTCTTGAAATAAAAACAGCATAACTTCAAAACCGCATAAAAAGAGGACCGAGTGTATTTAAAAAATGTAATAGTTTTTTTCAATAATTACTTTAAACGTATTTATTATAGATCAGTATGATAATAAATACATACATGTATTTATTGCTGTTGCGAAACTTGGTATATATTCTTAAATGTTATAACTGTATTCTATAGCAGCAGTTGCCAACCAGTGGTCTGTCAATCACAGGATTACAAGTTTTGAGTTTAGTGGTCCGCGAGATTATGGCAGAGGTCTGCAGGATTCTAAATTTTGAATATTATTTCCTGATAGAGTATAAAATCAGCGATGTCGCACTATGCAATTTATTGCATCGATCAATACGAATTCACTATAGTGCAGTTTTAAACAAATTTTAATTGAGAAAAATTAAAATTAATTCTAATAAATTTTATATATAATATTTTTTCTCTTTTATCTTCATTTTTATGTGGCCTTAAAGTCCTTGATTAGTGCTTCAAGCAATGCGGGATATCGATGAAACCTACTATCAATTAGATTTGCCAGTCATTGAAGTTTGGTGTTGTTTCTTAAATCTCATAACTATAATCCATTCGAACACAAACAAAGAGTTATAACTTGCTTTAAAGTAACCAATATAGCATTATGATATAATTGTTGAATGTGTTTCTACAAGATTTACAAAAAGTTTCAAAAATTAACTCGTTAAACTACAAAAGTTGTAATAAGTTTTTTTCAAAAAATTTACTGCATTTTATAGATTTAACTTTCAGTTTTCTAAAAAAATATTCAATACTTTTATATTTATAAAAGTTCATCATTGAAAATTATTATAAGTGAAATGAAATATAGATAATGAAAAAAATATTTGTTTTGATTAAATTCTCATTTTTTATATTTCTTAAATACAATTCAATGTAACAAATTACCTTTTGTTAGATTTATGTAACAGTTTCATAGAAGATATTATTTTCTGTCATCGCCGATATATACTATAGTTTAATATATTTTCCATGAAAGTTGTAGAAGTGTTTATAAGTTAATATCGTTTCTTAAATCTCATAACTGGTTGTGTGGAATACACCACAGAAAGTAGCTCCAACTTTCTTCAATATAAGTTCTCTTTGGTAGAAAAGGAAATTAGAAATTTACTTATATTAAATTTTTTTATATAATTTATAGAGATTGATTTAAAGTTATAATAATATAAGAAATATCAATTAAAAAATATATAAAAACTTCTTATTTTTAAAGTTGAAACATTGTTCAAAACATTATATATTATACTTGTAGCAATCTTTGAAACTTGATATCTGATAATTGTATTCCACACGACCACAAGAAAAGTATATCTAACTTTTATCAAAATAATTTTTTTTCCTACAATTTAATAAGAAATATGTTTTTTGTAATATTCGTGGTTTCATATAATCCATATGGATTGATTTATAGAGTTACAAGGTTTATAAATATATGTATTTACTAAAAAAAAACTGGAAGCAGATTCACTCAATCAGATAACATATAATCCAGATGTCTAGATAGAAGTATGATGTACTTCACTAAACAAATACATTTACGTACAGCAAAATTCAACCCCGAACATTGCGTAATCATTGAGTAACGATTTGTGACATTTAAATTATTCGCAAGATGAGATGAGACGTCTCGTGGGTGTGAAAATCGTCGATAATTCCATCGAATAAACGATCCTAATTACGGGTTCCCGCGAGAGAGGTTGGCCAATAATTCAGGTGTAATCGAGGTGCGATTATTTAATTACTTGCGCAACGGAACGGATGGGATATTTTCCAACGTCTTTCTTCTCCGACCGTCTCTGTTTTGGTTGTTGATTTTTTTACAGTTTTTAGTCTGTCTCTCTGCGTATCTTCTCTCCTCTTTGTCCATCGCATTCATAGCAAATTTGAGTTTCGGCCGCAATCTGAGGCTGCGATCTTTCGTGGTGAAAAGACCGAAATACCCGAAACAATGACTGATTCAATTCGAAAACAAGTGAGCGACTGTTATTTGCGTTTACAGGCTGGTAACTATAGCAACCAACAAACCGGGACGCCGTAAATATGGAATACAGCAGAATGAAAAAAAAAATAAAGAGAGAGAAAAAGAGAGGCGAAAATAATATAAAAAAAAAATAAAGAAGGAAAGAAAGAGTACGTGTATGAAAATGGTGTGTGTATGTGTGTGCGTATACGTATATGGAGTGTGTGCGATTTTTCGCGTGTCCGATGTGAGGTTGTTTCGCTCCGTTGGCGGCAGTTGGAGAGGGATGGATAGATGGCGCGAGTGTCGGGGCGTCGGGTGTTAATTTCAAGTATTATCTAACAATCTTTAGACTTGACTAACTCGCGCGAGAGAAAGAAAAATTATGTGGATGCACTTGGTCAGGTGGTTTTCGCCGGTGGCGGCCATTGTTCGGGGACGGCGATCGGTCTGGTCCGCTGTAAAATGCATATGCATGCGAACAACATATTAATTTATACACTCATTAGCATATTCGTATCCGTTAGACTTTTTTCCAGCAACATATGTTGTTGGATATACAGAGCGATGCTTAATTATGACGCACATTGTTGTTGTTGTTGTTGGTGATGTTTCTGTTGTTTTTATTGTTGTTGTGGTGGAGAAGGAGGTGTGTGTGCTCGCTCTTCTTTTTTTCTTTGTATTCGTGACCCTATATGCGATTTAAGTTCAACATCCCAATAGGGTCAAAGCCCTTCCTTGTGAGAGAAACCTTAAGACGTGAACATGATACATATTATGAATTAGTTTAAATGTTCATATATTCATATTCACTTACCTTAAAAAAACTAATAAAAATAAAATAAATAATTACACATTTAGTTACACCTAGTTTATCAGCATGCCCCACATTCCTTAAGCTGCAATGATTTAACGCTTATGTCAATGACCGTTCCTTCTAACCTATTGCGAAACTCGCAGTAGAATTGTGTTTCCTAAAATTACATCAAATAATTTCCAATCAATTTGAAATCTGAGATGTTGCACTTAATAATATATCGTTATTATTTATTTTTTTAATTTTATAACGAGATATTCTACTGGTATATTTTGATATTAGTGATGTTATTGATTTGTATCAAATTAACTAAAATCAATAAAAAATATCGAAATACACATTCAATGAAAGAAGTTGGAACGTATGAAAATCACCGTTTCTGGAGTTAAAATTCAATACCATTACAAAACATTTCCATCATCCATCAAAATTAATAACATTAAGTGACAAATATCGTTCATTGTCACCATCTTTTACCCTATTTATTTACACTGAAGGCATATATAATTAAATAATCTGATTTTCTATTAAAAACTTCATATAGTACATAACATACTAGAAATTGTAGTACTCTTATAGTACAACATTTAAAAAAATATTAGAGATGTTGTCCGTACAAGGAACATACTTTTTCTTGATACCTTAAGTTTTTCTGCATTTTTATATACATATAATATATTGAAGAATATGATTTTTAAATAACAAAAATATTTGGGATCAAGCGTTCTATAAGGATTAAAATAAGTTAGTAAATTGCAATAGTGAAGCTTGAAAAACAACATACTAAAGAAAAATAGACTCAAATCAGGGACAATAACAATTTTTAAATAAATATTTTTATATAAGTTTATTTAGCATTCAACATAAATCTTTGTAAATTTATAAGAAATACATATTAATTGGTAATTGTGATAATTATGTTAAAAATAGAAATTCAGTATAAAATAAATAAATCAATTTTGAAAGTATTTATGTGGATTTTATATATTGATTTTATAAATAGTTTAATATGTGTATCAGAATAAAGAAACATGGAAATGATTTTGTTTGTGTTTTCTAATTATATTCAATCAATAAAAAAATACAATTATTTTTTGTACAAGTTTTTTTTATTGATTTTAATGTGTTAATTTACACATAATTTAGGACAAAGGAGCATATGTTATTTAGTGCTTTCTTTAATTAATTTTAATTGTACTATTATACAAAAATGTATATATTAGTATAGGAAGTTTTTACAGTGATTTAAAATTAATTTAATGAGTTAATTTATATGTAATTTTATACACACACACAAAATCGTAATTGTTTGTTTTTCTTTAAATTTTTAAGTTCAATATTTTCAAAGAACGAATAATATTGAAGATAATTTGCAGTTACAATACTTGAAATAGTCAAATAGTAAATAAACAAATATAAATTCAAATATTACAAAGGGTTATAGATTTTCCGGTTTAACATATATAATACCAGTAGTATTAGTACATTGTATTTTAACATTTGCTGATACCTTTTTTATTAAAATATTTTCTATCTTTTAAATAAAATCTTAATATTTAATTTTTACTTTGATAAAACCTTAACAATTGTATGTATATAAATAAATTTCAAAGTAACGTATCAATTATAAACTCAAAAATAAAAACTTAAACATATTGATTTCTGACAAATATTTCTTTCATTTATTTTCTAAACTAATAGTAAGTAATATTTTTTAATTTAAATATATAATTAGAAACTTCGCTATTAATTGATGAATACATGTTTTGATTTATATTGTAAATAATGAAACAGAATTAAGAAAGAAAACAAAACATAAAAAAATAGGAATAAATGTAAGAATATAAAAATATTATTATTTTACAAGAATGTTTCTTTTAATGAATAATTTATACAATAAACCTTCACTCAATTACTTAATGCGTATAATGTAATATCTTTTACATTAAATATTCACAGTCAATGTACTTTTTAGTTATACATTTAAAAAACTGTCTTTACAGATTTGTTAGTAAATTGAATAAAGATTTATTTTTAATTACGAAATAATTTTATACATTTCATGTTTTTCTTCTCTCTATGTCTACTGATGTAAAAACATAACAATTAATAATATAAAGAAGATACCATTATATTTTTTTATTAAATAATGGAATAATCAAGTGCGTATAAATCAAACAAAGATTATCAAAAGAAACTAATAAATGCTTATTTTGCGTAAGTATTATTATTAATGACTAAATTCATTGCAAATTACAGCGTTTTAATGTTGCAGATCCGCGATTTTTTGGGGTCAATATACCGAGCAGATTCTCCTTCCTTCCGTCCGAGAGAGCGCAAAAAAAAGATTATCCCGAGGAAACCGGAAAGTTTATAATGTTTAATTATCTTCGTTCGATCTCATAAATCAAAATCCAATCCCGTATCTCACCGCCCCCCTATATATATATTTTTTTTATCCTCCGTCTCGCGTATATTTCTTTTTTACGCCTCTTCCCCAATTCCTTCCAATACATAAACCCAGAATTAGCCTTTCTTTTCGGCTCCAACTCACTGACCGACCCAACAATATATATATATATATATACGTACATACATATATACATGTATATACGCGATACTATAAATTCTATATGATATCAGGCAAGTCAGGATTTACAAAAAGGATCTCGCATCTCGCTCGTGCAATTGATTTATTCGCAACGAACGGGCGAGATCCAATTTTTAGATTTAATTCCCAGTCACTTTTTCTAAAAGAAAATGAAATAAGAAACGTGAATGCAATTATTTGCATCAACCAAACGTTTATTTAATTGAATTTTCTTTCATAACATAATAGTTACGATTATTTTATTTAACACATAAATTATATTTTTATATTAATTATTATATTATTGTTTCAGTGATATTTAGAAAATTTGTTTTAACAAATAAGTTTTGATTGTGTATGTTAAGATACATTTATAACTAATTCAAATGACTTCCTAAAATAGTAAAAAAAAAACTATTTCTGATATTTATTTTCTATTTTGTTTCTTTTTTATAAGTAAATTATGAATGTCGTTGCAGTGATTTAATGTGATTGAATGATTTGACACATCTATGGGGCAATTATTCGCTGCAGGAGCAATAGACAACTTCCAAGGACCAGTTTGCAATGGAATAGCTGGCGTTTCAACCTCAATTAACTGCAATCATTAATTATACCTTGCACTAATAAGATGCATAATAAATATGTCCCGTACCTTATTTGATGTTAGTTACTACTCATTTCCTATTTATTTTGTATGTGTGTGTGTTTTTTTATAAACTCTGCTATTCTTCGTGTTCTCGAAACAATTTATTGACACTTATATTTAAATAAATTTGATTACTTAGTTTTTTATATAAACATTCTATTTTTTCCCTATTTTATCTACATTTTATAGAAACAGAAACCTTTAATCCCACGCTTTATTTAATGTTGTATCAAAGTTTTTGAAATTGTGCCAAGCGAAAAAAGTTGTCATAATTTCCTAAAAGTTTATTTGATTATTTGATAGTGATAAGTTTCATAAACGAATTTAGAAGACTCAATACCAAAGTGAAACTACAATCAAAATATTTTAAAGAAACTTATAATGTTCTTTTTAAATGAATTTTCTAATAAATGTTGGAAAACTTTTGAAACAGTTTTATTGTAACTTATGTTTTAAATTAAATTAAAGTTTATGATCGACATTATTTGTTTTCTTTGAAATATTGGAATGTTTTATATAATATATATACTTATGTATTCAATCAATACATAAATGTTGCACAATGATTTGTAAGACATTTGTATTATTTACAGTAATTGAAGTGAATGTTTTCTTGATTTAAAAAGTAATAAACAAACAAACATACTTTTGACATTTAACACTTACTTATATCAAGTGAACTTAATACTACAATTAATAAAATTCAATTAAACAATATTATGCAATACCTTTTACAATTTTCTTCAATATGTTCTTGACAGCAATTAACATATATTTTATTACATAAAACGCTCTTTCTATCACCATCAACTCACCCTAAAATATGTGTGCATCACTTTACATACAAATTACTGGGATAATAGCAAGGTTTCTCTTTTTGTTAAATTCTATATAATCACATTATATTTATATAATAATTTATTATAAAATCAATTTATGTGTTTTTGTTCATTTATATTAAATTCTTGATGACTTATGAAACTAATTTAATTTGCATAAAGTATTTTCAATTAGTCCACCTGCATGATCTATGAGATTATAATTAAATCAAATATATATAATAAAGTAATTATTAAATTATATTTTTGTATGTTTCAATGTTATGAATATATTACTTAGTAATAACACACATTTATTCGTTTTTTAATTGTTAATTTTTAGTCAGTACAAAAGAATCAAACTTATATTTGTTTTTTTTTGTATTTTCTCTCTTTTAGACCCAATAAATTTGAATTTTTTATAATAGAAAAACACACCATTTTTGAAGCGTTGATTAAATTTGATCACTATATTTTTTAACAAAATTAGTTTAATGTATAAATTATATGAATAAATACATTATAAATACTAACTTTTTTATTTGTACTCGATGTAAATAATATATCAGATTGTATTGTATTGTTTAATGTAACAATTAAATAAATATACGTATTGATTTGTAATATGAGAAATCTATATTTATTTATATTGACCTTAAATTATTGTGGATTTTGAAATTTACATAAAACATTTATAAGTCGGTGCACAAGGATAGCCTGCAGGATCAAAATGATGGTAATTAAATGGAACGAAAAAGAAAAGCTGAAATTAATTTCTTCCTTTTTCTGTGTAATATATATATATATATATCTTTTTTTAATGTAATATTTTATTTTCGTGAGAGGGTCCTCGGTGGGTGTGAGCGATTCGAGATTTAGTTTCGTCGCCTCCCTTCTTTTTCCAGCGCTTCGATGTTTGTGAGAAACAGTGATAATTTGTGTGTGTTGGAAGATGTAACACCAAGTACCTTTTCTCTTCGTCGTCGTCGTCGTTTATTTATTTTTTCTTCTTCTTCATCTTCACGTGTTGTGGATGGCATTCGGGGGAGGCCAGATGGTCAAAACGTTTTTAATCGTTGCACCTTTATCACTCTCCTCCTCGCACCCATCCCAACACCGTGCAACATCTCTCGCTCACTTATTCGATTTCGTTCCTCTTTTTTCTCTCTCTCCTCTTATTCTTCGTTTCCTTGGGCTCTCTCCTTCGTCCCATCGATATTTTATTTATTGATCGGGTATTTTTAATTGGTGGGTACGGCGCTAGATGTCAGATGGGGTAATTAAAAGCCGTTCACGGCGTTTGACACCTATTTTTGTTGTTCTCTCTCGGTTCTCTCTCGTTAAGATCTCCTCCGTTCGCACCGAGATTCCGTGGCTGCGTTGAGGTGAAGAAGGAGATGCAGAGCGAAGCAGAGGAAGAAGAAGAAGGAGGAGGAGGATGCTTTTATCTGGCATCGCCTCCTTGATTCGTGATCCTCCATAACGAGATGGACTGTGGCTCATTTGTTTATCTCTTCTCGGACTTGTGTGGAACTTATTATAGCCTGAATAATGAATACGCAGTGGGCCTTTTGTTGCTTTACTACTCTTTCTTTCTCTCCCTCTCGCTGATTTCCGCGGGCTCCTTTTCCGTTCCTCTCCATTCCATTCCACTCTCCGTACCATTCCATTCCACGGCCGACCAGAAGCAATGGACGTTCGTTTGCTCGCTTTTATTTGCTATCCGCTGCGCTACGCAGACGTTGTTTATTATTCGATTATTTGTTGAAATGTGTATAATAGAAAGAGACGACACCATTACCAATCCTTCTCACTCTTTCTCTTCATATATACATGTATACATCCACCTTTTCCTCTTCACCTCTGCTTCGTCTTCTCCTGCTGCTTCTTCTTCTTCTTCTCCTTCTTCTCTTGTTCGTCGTTTTTTTTTACCATGCAGCTCCTGGGATTCTCCTCTGAGAACGCGCAGCAGCTGAGAAGGAGAAGAAGAAGAAGTTTCTTATTTCGTATTCCCATGCTGGCCGTCGTCCTGGTCTTCGGTATCGACCACTGGATGATGTAGTAACTTGGCTTTACATACGTACCTTGTTAACGACTCGCACCAACACTTGTACTACCCATATCATTACGAATTTATTCCCCATACCATCTATCCACTTGCCTTCCTCCTCTTTCTTAACCTCCCCTTTTTTATACCTCACGATCTCCACACACATACACACTCCTTCTTCTTCTTCTCCTTTCTCCGTTTCACTCACTACGCCTCTCGACCATACACTCTATCCTCTCAACATAAATCACCACCGCTTGCCGCTATGCATCCAACATAATAAGCCACTATTTTTGCCCCACAATACAAACATAAACACATACATACACGCACACGCATACACACACCATCACCACCGACCTAACAACAAAGAGATAAGACAAAATCACATCGTTAAAATAACTTTAATACAATATCCCTCCTTTTATTTTGTATCGCATAATGCGAAGAAAATATTTAGATTTTCCTCTCCAATCAATTTTAATTAGACTATCATATTTCATGTGTACTTTGCGTTTTCATTAAATTTCCATAAATTTTCGAATTCTATCGCTACTTGTTTACTTTCACCCCCTAATTGACATTTCTAAATTAGATATGTATTTTGTATACATATATTGCATTATAATACATTCAATAATAATCTATAATGCACATGCAAATAAGTAGGTTTTACTTTGTTTACAAGTTTACTTTTCTATAATACATTAAATAAAATATTATCAATATTGTTTCTTTAAAAACTTTATAAAATAATATCACCATTTACTATATAATAGTTGAAAAAATAGAATTGAAATTACAATTGGATTTATTGTCAATCATTTAAACCAGTGATTCCCAAACTGTACTACAGAGGCGCCGTGAAAATTCTCATATACTAACATACATAATCGTTGTACATCAGTTTATCTATTAATTACTATATTTGAGGAGACACTGCGGACATCGGTTTGTATTTTTTATATGTATAATTTTTGTCTCAGTTAATAATAATATTTTTGCTGAACTTCTTTTTGTTAATTGTGTAATTATTATAGATTTGTAAAAAAAAAAATGTCCATTAAATTTCATTTTATTATTATTGTAAGTAAAATAACTACTATTTAATTTTTCTATAACTTAATTTACATCATTGTTTAACAGAACAATTTGAAAGAAGGAAATAATATAATATATTGTATTGACATTTGTAACAAACTATGAGCAAAAACTTAGTATTCATTATCCATTTTATTAACATTGATGTAAATGAAAATAATTGTTTAATGCTAATTTTACCTATTTATAAGTCCACTTCACATTAAAATAAGTGCAGAATGGATAATGTAAAATTAAATCGTTAAATGATTTTTCAATGTAAATTTTATTCATTTAGAGTTATTATTATGATACAGTTAGATAAATATATATTAATTACATTATATTTATATTAAATAAACAAATCATTAATTAATTAGTTAAAATTGTTAATTTAAATTAAAGATAAAAGATGTAATAAATTACATAAAAATTAGTTTGAATTATATTATAATTAAAAAAAAATATATTTTACTAGCAAAAAACAAAATTGACGTTGATTAATTACTTTATTGACGTAAAATTGGTGGTGTATTTATAATAGGTCAAGTAAAAAGTTCTGAGCGTTTTTCGTTACATGGCTTTAGTGAGGAATATTACACGATGTATACGTTTCATCTTATCATAAGGTGCAACTTAAGGCGACATAACGCTTAAAAAAAGTTCTTTGACAGTTTAGTGAATCTAGTTGTGTGTTAGAGCGTACCAAAATGGAGGTAAAAACAGAGAAAATTCGATACACACATCATCACCACTACGACCAAGGGGAAAAGCGGAGTTGTGTTGTTTATGGACCCAATACAGTTTCGAATGCAATAGAAAAGCGTTGGTTCGAACGCTTCCGTTCTGGTAATATGGACGTCGAAGATGAGACATTTCTGGTAGGCCAATCGTTGAAAATGTTGATAAAATCATGGAAATCGTCAAGTCGGATGCGAGCACTTATTCTATTGCCCAGGAACTGAAGATTAGCCAGAAAACCGTTTGGAACCAGTTGCATGAGGCTGGTCTCACGAAGAAGCTCGATATATGGGACAAAACGTTCAGAACTTTTGACTTCCCCTAATATTTGATTCATAGATTTTGAGTTAAATTGTAAAGAAAAATACGAACCCAATTAAATTATTGTAATTGACCAAAGTTACTGTAATTGTTTTCAACAGTTGGCGGGTCGCAGAAAAATTAATAACAAGGAACAATATGTTTTTTTAAGTACTAAAAGACCAAAAAGACCAACACATTTGTTGAAATAATAGAAGCAATTGTTTTATAATATTTACTAACATTCAGCTACGAATTTCAAATGTTGGAAATGCATATAATGTTGAATGTTTTGTATCTTTTTTGTGAATTCTTATTTGGAAATGCTTTGATAAAAGTATGCAATTATCTTTACAAAACTGTTATACCGATTTATTTAAAATGATTTAACAGAATGTATTGATTAACACAAGTACAATTCGAATTCCAAGAAACCCACATTAAATATTTATTGGCCTATTTGTAGAAAATAGCAGAAATGTCATCTCGTTACGTAATTTCATATAAATAAGCTTTGATATAATTACACAAAGCAAAAAAACTCAATGGTGAAACTATTTATTACAAGTTGGCAAGTAAATAAGGTTACCTGTTGACAATTAATCAAGAAACAATAAGACTTCGATCGATAACATAAACATATTAAATTTATAACATGCTCAATGCGAGTGTTTTATACATTCATACAATTACCAAAATTCTTTAGATAAGGCAATTAAACGATGAATGTTGTGGCA
>NW_017099609.1:118683-134228 GCF_001412225.1 Nicrophorus vespilloides
GGGTTTATCGTATAGAGAAGTCAGGCATCTGTTCGTAAGTAATTAAAAAAATGTTTATTGTTTTTATTTCACTCACTTAAATTACTTGAAAAAAGTCATTTCGTTTTCAAGAAAAATAATTCAAAATGAAAAATAATTAATATTAAAAATATTATAGTATTTTTTCTAAAGTTTTAGATATTCAATTGAATTTTGGAAATATTGTAATCATTGATTCAACATATAATTTTCTTTAACTATAACGTTGTGCAAATACATGTAATTATTATCCAACTGACTTTTTTGAAATATGTTTGAATTAATCAACTTTAGAAAATCATGAAAAGTTTATATTATTTGTCTTAATTCCTATTATATATAAAAATACGTGCAATAACTATAGTCAGTTAATTTTCTCAATAATCTATATGTTTAAAATAAGTTCCTATAAATATTTTTTTTTTCTTAATCACATAACACAAATCTTGAGATTTTGATGAAAAAATGATTTACTAAATAAATAAACAATAATATTTTGTTCCTCTTCAATTTTAATTTAAAAAAAATATGAAGATGCAAGCATAAACTAAAACCAACTGTTCACTACAATTCGCAGTTTTGTCACGTTACTTAAAATATCATCATGATGTATGTACAACAGTAAGTACATTTCGCAGTTTTATAACATTACTATAAATGTCAACATTCTCCATTTTGTATAGTGAATATAGAAATTTAATAATTATATCATTACAATGTACCAAAAAATAAAATCAACTTTTAAATGTACATGCACAGTTTACTACAAATTTATTTTAATAAATGTTTAATATTGAAAATTAAGGTGTATTTTATGTTTTAAATTTTAATTTGTATGAATCTATAAAAATTATAAGTTTAAATAAATTTTTCAATGTTACTATATCAATGTAATTGATGTTAATGTTACTATATCAATTTAATTGAGTCACATAAAAATTAAAATGATATCACTCTTTCAATTTAACCATCAGAATTCACCGTATAAGGAATGACCAATTAAAAGTTTAACAATTATTCAATTGCAATTTACGAGATCAAGATGAATGATAAAAATGAAACAATTTTTAGTCAAATCACGTAACTGAATAACAAAAAGACAATAAAATTGAATATCATTAGGTATATTTTTTGTTTTTGTTTATTTGAATGTAAATCAATTATATCAATGTATTCCAATTAAACTAAATTATAATTATGTCACTGTGTTTCACTTTACCTGCAAGCTATTTGAAAAATTATCAATTCGAATTTTAATAATTGAAATGTACTCAAAATCATAACGAATGATGAAAATCAACAAATGTTTGAATTAAATCACGCAACTGAATAAAATTTAAATTATATTGAAAATTTAAAAAAAATATTTTTTTAATAATAGTACATCAAACCTCATTTTACACGGTACTTTCTTACACGTTTTCTACATACTTTTAATTTTTTTAATTAAAAATAAATGTTCAATATGACTTATCATTCGTTTTACACGGTATAAAAAATGACACAAGTTTACAATAAAAATGCTGCAATTTCAATTGACACGTTTTTCTCAGGAACATATCTAGTGTGTAAATTGGGGGATACGTGTATATGAATTTATGAATAAATAAAACTATATTACTTCTTTTACTTTAAACATAAGTATTAATTGACTGAGAAATTACCAATTTAAATTTTAACTATTGTTCAATTGAAATGTAAGATCGAGATGATCAAATTGAATCGCAAATAATATTTGTCATACAGACATATAAACAAAAATATTCTTGCGTAAATTGTGTGAATGTGTCTGAGTGTGTGTGTCTGTGTGTGCATGTAACGTATGGACAGGTGGAATGTTATTCACTAATTAGATTCAGGTGTGTGTGTATATGCGCGTGCCGGCAGCTGAGGCAGATTCACCTGCTCGAAGACATTGCACCGAGAGGCCGCATTAACGACGCTCTTACCTCGGACCTCTCGGACCCCAGAATATTAACAATTCCTTCTTCTTCTTCTTGTTCTTTCCCTTCCAAATGTCTGTTATTAAATGAATTACAGTTTCCAGCCTTCTCTCAAACACACACACACACACATATACACACTCAACGGCCATATCTTCGTTCGTTCGAAATTGCTTCTATATTTGACTTCGGCGAGGAGCGGAAATAAAGAAGAAGGAGAAGAAAAAATGAAGCAAGGATAATAATGAAGGAATCGGAATTCGCCGGCTCCGTTGATTACGTAAATAATGTCTCTGTGGAAAGAAGCGTAAAGATGAGTGAGCGAGAAAGAGTCAGAGAGAGCTCTTTAAAAGCAGTGCTAAGTGGCAGTCTGCTCGGTTAATGTAATAACAACAAAACCACGTGAGTGACTCACATTATGTATGATGAGTATGTGTGTATGTTTATGTACGTATATAGGATGTTTGTGTGTGTGTGTGTTGTGTGGAGGTATCGGAGTTGGCCTGGTCGCATGGCGTGACAGCCGTGAAATTACAATGTTCAGAGTCCAGAATCGATTGAACAATGTTACATGCTGTATTATAAATAATACACTCGGCCGTACGGAATGGATGGATATCGGGGTGAGGAAGAAGAAGTGGATAAGGCCGATAATCAGACCATCAACCCATCGCCACGGGTAACCTACGAATGCCAATGGAGAAAGAGAGAGAAAAAAAAACGAAGAATAAGTCCTCCGGCTTCGACTTCTTAACTAAATTAATACACAATGATAATGCACTTATCTAAACGGCGACGTTCCTTCTTCTTCTTCTCTCTGCCTTTTTTTCTTCTTGTTATGATGTACAGGTGTGAAATTTTGATTGGCTCTACATGCCAAATACCGTTTAAACTTTAATTAAATTCCCACTAGGATCACCCGGAGCCGATCCGGTCAAGCGTTGTTCCATCCCCCTCGGTGATGGAGAGAAAACTGTATCCATTCCGAAATGGGGACACATATACACACACATTGTCCTGCGACGACAATGGAAAGCGATTTACCGAACTTAAGGTCCTAAACTTCCGGCGCTCGCTAAATCCTCCCCACTGCAATTACACAACAATACCCGAGAAAGCTTAGGATGAATTTGGAAAGAAAAAAATAGAGTAGCAAGGATAAAGTATCAAGTGATCATTTAACCAAGAAAAGAAAAACAAACTGCATATGGTAGTGACACAGTGTATAATCCTGTATTCTTCCGAATACCAATTATATTATCTACTATACCTCAACGCATTACCTACGATTTTTCATAGCATTAAGAATTCCAAATAAATTAAAAGCATTTTTGAGCTCAAATTTGAAAATATTTTCTGGAAATTTTGAAAACACATTGAAAAAAACTGCTTAATATTGAAAACTGGAAGACGTGATTTTTTTTAGATCGACAAATTAATTAACATTATCTAATAATAATTGTATCATAAGATGCCAAACATACGAACCCATCTAATATAGTAATAAAATATATAAAGAATTAAAAAAAAGTTAGTATTTTTGAAATACGTGTATGTTTTTGGAAAGACAATAATTTTATTTAAAATTTTCATATTCAATGATATAATTAGCATTTGTAACGAACTAAAACGTAGAGATAGTACATTTTCAATTTTGACAGTTACGTATTCATCGAGTAATTAACTGATACGTGAAGATATTATAACTTTGAGAACTGAATACGCAAGAACACTACAAAATACATAATTGGCTATTAAATTACCATGGTTTTATCTTTATCTTTATATGTATCTAATAAGTATGCGTGATTATGGAGTAAATAACTAAAAACAATACAAAATATATATTTGACTATAGGCTTATTGGAAAGATCAATTAACAGACGTATTCAACTATTAATTAACTAATACAAGAAGATACTACAAAATATATATTTGGCTATGTGCCTATTGGAATGACCATAGCTTTCTATTCAATTTTCATTCCCAATTATCTAATTAGCATAAGTGCTCATCGAGTAATTACGTAAAACGTGAAGAGACTCTATTTACAAATTTTGACAGTTGATTAAGGAAGAACAATACATATTTGGCTATGTGTCCATTGAATTAATCATAGTTTTATCTCTAATTTTCATATGTACGTAAATAACTATTATAATAATATTTATTAGCTACAATGTAACCAAAGGGTTCACAATAAATCATACAAAAAAAATGCATTCTGAAAAAAAAATACGTACATATATGTAAATATAAAAAAGATGAAATTATAAATTAAACCAAATAAAAGTAAATCTTCTCAAAATGAAACAAATAATATATTCTGAAGCATCATTCGGCTGATAAATAACTAAAATGTGACAATGGTACATTTATAATTTTGACAGCTGATTATAGTAAATCAATACAAAATACATATCTCGCTAAAGACTTATTAGAGAAAACGTAGTTTTGTATCAAATTTTCATATTCAATAATATAATTAGTATGTATCGTCATTAAGTAACTAACTAAGACTAGAAGATACTATATTTTCAAACTTATGAACTTATTGGAAAGGCAATAATTTTGTCTTTAATTAATTTGATCGATGAAGTAATTAGCAATAGTGGTTTAGAATAATTAATTACCGTATCTCATTTATTAATTATAATTACATAATAATGATTTTATCTAAAGATGCACAATGCCCATTTTTATGTAATTTTTCAAACATTGAAAAATATATTATTAAAACTAAGTGTTTGGATCAGAATAAAAAGATTAATATATATAAATAAGTACAATCGTAATATTAGCAAGAATATAAAAATGTTTTCATAATTAATAGTTCATTTGGACGATACGTAACCAACATTTATGTTAGATTAGTTTTATTTATATTTTGAAGACAAAAAGACTCGTAAAGCCTAAAAATTGTGTAGACTGCCGAAATTATACACTCTGCCGCTAACAAAAATAATGATATATAGTGTATGCACATCGTGCACCTGCATTCCGGACTAATTAATTTCTTAAAAGCTCAGATATTCAATTTTTTTTACGTCTCCAATATAATATTTCGGTTTTTATTATATATCTTCTTTTTTCTTTCTTTTCGATGTTGTTGTTGCTTCCCTTTTGCTCAACGGTCAAAAGTCCGGAGAGGCAGGTGATTCCATCACATGCTCTCGCCCCGCGTGTAGAAAGAAGTGTGTCGCATATCTATGTAATTGGTAACTTAATAAATTCATCTTCCGCATATAATTTTGTCATTCCGTCCAATTACGACAGAATTAAACTTCCATTTATGCACCCTCCGTCCGGTCCGGCCCGGTCCGGTCCAACTCGCATAACAAAAATTCATTATGTTCAATGAGGTGTGATCGTCGCAGGACCTTAATGATTTCACCGGTGTCATCTATGTATTACACTGATGATATAATTAAGTCACTTGTCAAGCGTATTTGACAATGTGTATTAGTACGTATATATCAATATATCGTATAGTATGGGTTCGATTAGTCCGGATTTTCTATAGCAGAAAAAATGATCATAGATCAATCCGGGATGTTTTCTTCACATATCTTCGGGGATCCTTTAAAAACATTAAGCTTGAAACTTTTAATTAAGCAAAATAGAAATAAATTCTAAAAAAATTGTACATACTTCTTTTTAATACATAAATGATTTTTTTATTATTTGTACAGTCAAGTTTCATTTTGCTTTGTCTATTTTGGTACTAATTTCTCGATTAGTCTGGTTTCAAACAATTTGGGACAAGACAAAAACCGTACTATACGAAGTGTTGCTGTTCCTATTTTCGGACCATAAAATACATCTTTTTAAGTATAGGAAACGATTTGCAGTTGTCTTATCGTCCAAAGTTGATATAAATTGCACAGTAATAAAACAATAGATTTGTTTACTATTTCATAATAATTATATTCCTAGTAACATTTATTTGTTTTCAGATTTCCATTTAAGATTTTGTGATCCAATTAAGAAAATTATATAATTTATTACAACAAATAGTGAATTTATATTTGGGACAGAAAGACCCAATAGCACTTTGTATCAGTTGACTTTTGAAATTATATATATTTATTTACAATAAATATTATTATTAATTTATATTTGAAATCCTAATTGAATCCAATATATTTAAAAAAGAAACTCATATTATGTATCTTATGATTAATTCTAAAATTTTATTTTAAATACTTTTTCTTTTCTTTAATTTTAATTCAAAATAATTCACATGTGCTCATTTACTTTTTATTCTCATATTTAATAAACTCAATTTGTAATTTTAACTACATTTATTTTAACTTTATTCTTTTTTACAACAAAGTGTTTCGACTTTATTGTTCAATATATCACTATTTATTATTATTTTTTTAAGTATACTTACTGATCTACATATTATTTAAATTTGTGAAAAAATAATAATTTAATCACATTTTCAATTTAACTTTACTGAATTATAGTTTACAAATTATAATGTTTAATAAGTAAATAAATACAATGAATATTGTAATATACATAGTTCAACAAATTGTTCAATTTAAACAAAATAATTAAATGTAAAGTCGATCTTATAATGTATTTTTGTTTATATCTTTACGGTTTACTATAATCAATATTATTAATTATTTAAGTGCCTAAGTAGATTAGACAAAATTAAGTTAGTGAACATTGTATTACAACTTTATGTAAATCAATTTGATAATTATGATAATTAATTATATAAAAATCAGAAGTTTTTGCTTAATTAATTGAAAATGTTTAATATAATTAACTAAAATTTAATTAAACGATATTTATTACTTATTATTTATTACAAAGCTCGATTAACGAATGGGATGCGTTCCACGAAATTATTTCGTTAAACGAAACTTAGTTTTCAAAGGTAAAAATACTATAGGGATCGTCAAGAAAGTGAAAAACTTTTTGAACAGAGAAAGGTTTTATTAAATAACTTCAATATCTAGTGAAATCACATTTTAAAATATGAGTCAAAATTATTGTTTGATTGTTTGTGATTTTCTCTTTTATTTAACCATATAGTATAGACACGCAATAATTGGATTTAACACTGATCACTTAACAATAATGTTTTTTTTTAAATATAATATTCATTTTTTTTGCCTTTATTACTAACAAAGAGTTCAAAATCTTCCTATGAAAAACCATTTCCTGCCTTCTAACATATAAGTTTCTAATTACCCCTTCATCGATTAGTTGAGCTATCTGAATAACTTCCTATAATCTTTTATGCTATTTTCTTCTTGTATAATTTTTTAGTGATTTATTTCCTAGAACTATAAATGTTATCGGATAATGTTGTTATCAAATGTTAACTGTATCTAAAAATCATGTTAAAATGTGATTATTTTAGAAGAACTTAATAATAAACAAGATTTTTTGTATAACTAAATAATTTAAGAATATTATTATAGACATTTTCAATATAGTCGGGATTCTGATACAGTCGGGATTTCGAACGTCAGGATTTCGATTGTCGGGCTTTCAATATAGACCCCATAATTATACTTATTATTTTGTTTTATATTTGTACTAAATGGTATTAATTAAACTAAACACACAATATTATTCTTGATTGGCTTTCTATAAATTAAATGTAAAATATAATTTTATTGAAGGTATTGGTAATGTTTGAATTATGTTTGAATATTTACATTTAATAATTCTTATTTTTTTTATAAATTCATAGTTTTAATCAAAATAAACAAATTTCTCTAAACAAATTCTTATCATGCTGCATTTTACTGATTTTCTATAATAAACCAAATATTTTAAAGTAATGATAAAGTCTGTTTGATGGAATCCATGCTACAAAAAAAAATCATGTTTTAAAGTTCATTTTCTTTGAAATTTATTTACTATACATTTTAGTTTAATTTTGATTTACTTATTCAGACATTTTTATTGATAAATTTACAATAATGTTATCATTCCATCCAATTACTAGAGAATTAAATTTCCATTTATGCACCCTCCGTCCGGTCCAACTCGCATAACAAAAATTCATTAAGTTCAATGAGGTGTGATCGAAGCAGGACCTTAAGGATTTCCATCGGTCGACCGGGGAGGGATGAAGATGGGGACAATGGCGATATAAAAATCCTGCCGAAAATCAATCTGAAAAGTAAATCCTTGGTCATCATTGGGGGCAGCGAGGTGTGAGGTCCGCTAAGCCAATTCTTTTACAGGCCGCTGCACGTTGGAGAGAACGAAACCAAATCATCCGATAGATTTCATTGAATTATCGCAAAACAGTATTATTATTTTGTTGGCTTTAACTGAGCGCGAAATATTCCCAATTACAAAATCCAAATCGGTGCGGATAAATAACTTAATTCCATTAGCGCATTGATTGTATCGCCGTCGATCCGAAAACCCCTCCTGATCTGGGGAGAGAGAGAGTGGATGCAATTCAATGGGTTTTCGGGTCGCACAAACGTTTGTGTTTGTTGTTGTTGCGCCACTCTCTCTCCCTTCTATTTCGAAAATTATTCAACAACCCTTGCTCTCTTAAACACTTAAAACATCCCTCTGTGCCTTTTGTAGAATGTCTTTTTTCTATCGGCGGGCCTTTGAGAAAAAATTATACCGTAGGAAATGAATGCATTTGTCGGTAACTCTCTAAGAACTTCTTTCACATGACATTTTTACACTTTTTCTCTTAGAATGTCATGGTATAACAAGAACAACAACAACAAACCCAAATAATGATTACCACATCACCAGTTCGCATTTATAACCGAACATGGTTAGTCGAAATAATTGCTATGTAGTAATTTTAAAGTTTTATATTCTAATCATAATTTGCCATATTTAGGAATTATATGTGCAAATAATTTCCATGTAGAGATTATCAAAATAAAAGCCAATAACCTAAGTAAAATAATAAAAACTTAGTTTGAATTTTTATCATAGATTAATATTTCACTTTATATACTTGCAATTTCGTGATTTTACATAAATTATTAGAAAAAAAGTATTCGAGCAGAAATATAAATGTTTAAATATAAATTTAAATATCATAACATTAATATAAAATATATGATCGTAAATTTTGTTTGTTGGTGAATATTTTTGTTAAACGCAATTTTCTATCTAATTATTTGAAACATACAAATAATGTATTTAATTATTGTATTTTTTTTTCAATAATTTACCTTCTAAATCCCTTCTAAGTATAATTTTAAAAAATGATTGCGGATATTGCATAGTTCTTAGTACTGCATTTTATTTTCAATATTTTTATTTTTATTTACTTTATTATTTATTTTTCTACTTAAATACGTTCTAATTTGTGAATTAGCATTGATATTTCATTGAAGGCCATTTAACTTACAATCGGTAACTAATTATTATCGATTTATTACGTAATTGTTAATCAAATTTGATTTGCAATAGTAAAATTGAACAATTAATAATGACTATCATTGCATATTTCTAGTTATTATATAATCTATGATTTGAAGAATTATATCAAAGGAATAAAATAGTTAATAAAAAATGTAATCAATTCCAATACCCCGGACTGTTTGAAAGCGGACTAATCGAAGAACTTGAAAACAGCATAAAAACAAACAGCACATAAAGAATGATCATTTATCTATAAAAAAAAAATACATATTTTTACTTAATTTATTTATTAAGCATAAAAAATATATTACGAACTAGTTCCGATCCAAATGATTGTTCGTCGTAAGTCGGGGGCAATTTTAAAAATTTAAAAATATATTTATCTTACCACACTTTATCATGGTTTTTACTTTTATATATGTTAAATTCCGTATTACTGACTACATAAATTTGAAAATATAGATTAAAATAAATAAAATACTTACAAATACTTTTTAATGTAGACATTATAATTATTTAATAAAAAAAAAAACGACAAAAAAATAAATGCAATAAAACAGTAAAATAAAATAAAACGTAAATGTGGGAGTTCGTAAGTCGGGGTATACCTGTATATAGTATTTCATAAAAAAATATTTCACATTTTTTCCTTTGGAAATATTTATGTAATTATATTATTATTCTATTTAAGTAAAATCATTTTAAATATAAATATATATAGTTAGTTATAGCAGCAGATTAATTCAGATTTAGCTCATGGCTAAATATACAGTATAAATATGAAATTAAAATTTTTATATGTTAACATACATTTAATTATATGTAAATCCATTCATCCTCTCCGTACTACTAAGATGCTTATATTATAAAATATTGTACAAATTGGTGTAATTTTAATCAAATAAAATTACAGATTTTCCATGCATAATAAATAATGTATCTAAAACATTAGTTTTTCTTGTTTAATTTAATTAATTACATTATAAGTCTAGTTGTAATTTTTTTTTTGGAAAATTAATACTAATTTGTCTTTTTTTTTAATGTTAAGCAAATTTGTATATTTGAAAAGATAATGTTGATATTAAATATAATAATTTCGAATAATAAATCATTTTTACAATCAAAACGTTTTTCAAAAATTAAGTTTGATAATTTTAAATTTCTAATTATTATTATATTAATAACTCCTCTTATTAAATACAATGACCATATTTTATTTATACAGTATACTTTCTGACTATATTTTACGACAAACTTCTTATAAGCATTTTTTAGTGACTTATTTGCAAGAACTATTGATTTTTCGTGATCAAACGTTGAGAGAGGAATGACTATTTAAAAATCATGTAAAAATGAGATTATTTAAGAAGAACTTAATAATAAACAAAATTAATTGTATAAGAACTGTATTCAAAGGGAAATAACTTATTTTATAATAGAATAACTATATATAGATTTATATACAAATCAATACCATTTTTATAGAAAATTGTGGTACCTCCTTTTTAAATTATCATTCTAAATTCATATTTTATCAAATTTATTCATTAATTAAACAAACAGTAATATACAAAAAATCTTTTTCTTATTTATTTTTTTTATTAATTTCAATTTCAAAATTACAAGTAGAACTTAATAAATATTACTTTTATTCCAACATTTACCTTATTTTTGCAACTTCATCTTGTTACGTATATTATAAGTGCAGTGAACGCAACTTATGGTTATACTTAATTTCTTACTGTGGATTCGCTTCAAGCGTTTGAAAGCCTCAGCCTAAAGTTGGTTTACGATCGTATCGATTTAATGGCTTAATATATAACGTTCTTTTGCTCTAGTTAATGGACCTAAATCTGGAGATAGAATTTTTTTTCAAACCATACCTTCGAGTTGCTTTGGCCTAGAACATGAAATATGCTACGAACCCAAGGTTTATGTCTAAGCAAACTACCATAAACCTACATATTATTTTATACAGAACTAAAACATTAATATACAATTTGACATTAAATTTTGAAATTTTCATAATTTTTTGCATGTTTTGTTTTCTAAAACTAAATTATATAATTACATAAATTACTATTAACTCCTTAGTGGATTTTTTTCAAATTTTCATAAATAATGAATGTTAAACAAATTATGTATTTATTTTAGTTTTTGTTAATTTACAAAAACCAATTTTTAATTAAAAAAAAAATGTAAAAATCGGTTCAAAAATCCATGTTAGATTTAATTTAAAATTAGAATTTCTTCAATAGCTCGCATAGTGTGGATAATAATTTTCGTCAATATTTAAAACCGAACTAAATACATATACCAGACAACAAGAGATCAGACTATACAAAGGAAAAAAACTATCATTTATGTAAAATTATGTGAAATTTTCTATTACTATAGTGAATCCGAACTAATCGAAGCCGCACTAATCAAAATGAAATAAATTACTAAATATAGTTATTTGTTAAAAAAAATAATACTCGTTGAAAGTTATGAAGTGTGAATGTATTGAATTACATAAAGCATTGTAATTACAAAATTTAAACGTCGATAAATTCTTCGAGACACGTTCTCGAGGTCTACATGGAAAAAGACAAGACAAGGAGTAAAATCTTATTAAGGTTTGTTCCGAACAAAGCATTATGCGTATATGTACACTTTTTTTATTTAAATTTTTTGACAGGACTAATTTAAAACGTAATATATTAACGCTCGCCACTAAATTTCCACACGCTTATTACAAATAACACGAAAAGACAGTTTAAATGCGGCTTTCTGAATGGAACTTCCGTGGAATACCAAATCGGGACTGCTCCGGCTTCTTTCTATATGCGAGTTGAACACGATGTAAAACGCTTTAGACAATTGAAAACTCGAATTGAATCTTAACAGACTGAAATTTATTTATACTGGTAGTTAATGTCGAATTAAGGTGAAGACGTCTACTACATTTTAAATGTATAAAGTATAATATATTGCTTTATTTCTAAATGTTACCTATGTATTTTTTACTTATAACAATACAAATTCAACGCAGAAAATAATTTATTACGTAATATTTATGCATTTGGTAGTATTTTTTTTAATTAAAACGAATTTCAAAATTATAATTTTGTATTCATATTACATATTTATAATTTTACCTCAATAAAAAAAAATCCTTTTATTTAAAAGATATAAATGTTTATACAATTATTTCATAAGACACCAAACAAAAATTGTTGTCCTTGGCATACACATAATAATACCACTCAAAAATCAATTATCTCAAATGCACCTGGATAAGAAATTTACCTGATTCTTGCGAAGAGGGAAAAAAACTTATATTTATGGGAGTTAACAATCTTACTAGTACCAAAAGGAAATAAACCATAACTGAAAATTCGATCAGACCAGATTAAAATTTTTAAAAGAAAAACTAAACCTTCGTTAAGTACACAAATAAAATCTAAAAAAATGTACATGAATGTCATCGATTAATCCGGTTTCAAACATTCCGGTTTATTGGCAAAACCTATTACCCGAACTATGCTAGGTATTGTTGTATAAAAATAATATCTTTGGATAATTTAATTGAAAGTTTTAAGCGTTTAAATTATGTAATTTTTTTAAAATATAAGTATTTAATCTCTCTTTAGGATTTGATTAACATTGTATACAATTTTATTAAGTCAAAACACGGTAATTTAATGTAAACAACTAATTTAATTAATTATATAAAAAATTATATATGAGAAATACTTACCTTGTAATGAACAAAATTGTAGAAATGGTATGAACATAATAGAAATAAATAAATCAAATGTATTTTATTTCATATTTTAATAATTTTATTCATGTATCACACAAAGAGCATATACATACATCAAGTATTTATCTTATTTTTTTTTGTAATTTCTTTTTCCTCGTGAATTTTTCATTTCATATTTACAATCATCATCAATTTGTCTTGTTTTTTTCGAATTTGGAAATTCTCTCCTCACATCCTCGCCTCATCATTTTACTCACTATATTTTCAAAATACTTACAATCGATTTAATAAATCCATTAACAATTTCCAAACTGAACAACAGAACAAAAATAAAACATTTATATATAGAGAGAGAAATAGAGTTACAGACAGAGAGAAGAAAAAAAAAAGACATAAAATTTACGCGCGCGATCCTGAATTCTTCGATGCGACAAAAAACAAAAATAAAATTAAAACAAAAATAATAAAGAAACGCGTATTTTAAAATTAATTTAATATAAACAAATAAACAAATAAATTAATCATATCTTTGTACTATAATTATCATCGATAACGAAAAAAAATAAAATGATATTAATTAATTAATCGATCAATCAATTGAGCTCGAAGTATCCAGGATCGTGGCTTGTTTTGGGAACGCAGCCTCTCTTTTATAATCAAATTTTCTCACAGAAAATAAGAGTATAAAAAAAAAACAAAAATTTATTTATAATAATAAAAAGAATCATTTTTTTTTAAATAATAGGGAAAACCGTGGCTGTATATGTACAACAAAAAATAATAATCATATTTTTTAAATTAAAATAGAATAGAACGCAGTCTAACATAACATTATAGTTCTGGTCCTGAGATCCGCATAATTTTTGGGGTTTAAATCTCTTATTTTGTTCATTTATATAAATCTTATTAATTTTTTTTTTCTAAAAATTAATATACATTTTTTGTTTAGTACGCAAGCAAGAGGATCTCAGGATCAGATTACAACAACTCATATTACGTTTTTTATTTTATTTCTTTCTTTTTTTTGAAATTCTTGTAGATTGCACATTATTATAAATACAATTACGATTTAATATTTACACGTTTTCTGTTAAATAAAATGTATTTTATTTCTTTACTTTCAAGGGAGGGCGACTTACTTTTATCATTTTACTTTGTCGAGTGGGGAATTTATGTTTTTTTTATAACCAGAAAACAGTTTATGTACATTTTACAAAGATTAAGATTAAGAAATTAATACAAGACTCGTGAGGGGCAGGTAAATAAACAACGGGGCGAAAATCATTTTGTACTTAAATTATTATATAATACATTTCTTGCAATATATATATATATGTTATCAATAATAATAATAATTATAATTACTTAAATTTAATGCTTGAAATTTACAAAACGAACTTTTTCATTTAATTATATTTATTTATATATATTTGTGTATATATAAATTTATGATTTCTTTTATTTTTTTTTTCATTTGCGATTATTTACAATCTCATTCAATTCGCAAATAACAGTTTCAAGCAAATCGAAAATATGTACAAGTCATCTCTGTTAAAATGCGCCTGCGTCTTCTGTCTTTCCTTTCATTATATTTTTTTGTGTTTATTTTATATTTAATTTATTAAAAAATACATACTTAATTATTAATTTGTAATCCGGGTGGAAACTTATCACGTGTATTCCGATCGCCAGCCTGACTGTAAATTCGAGAGAAGAAAATTGTGTTAGAGATGCGTTTCTTTTGTGCTGAGTTTCGTTTATATTTACCATTCCATTTGATGCGGTGAGTCCGAGGCCGGCGGCGCTGAGGGAGCTCATGTGGTGGTGGTAGGAGGCGGCGGGTGGTGGAGCAGGTGGCGGTGGTGCCGAGACGAAGCCCTGGGGATGGCCTCCGTGCTGGTACCAGTGGCTCATGGCGTGATGGGGGTGCATGGCGGGATTGAGGTGCGGATGACCGCCGCCCATACCACCGCCGAAGCTGCCACCGCCGAACGCTCCTTTGCTGTCCAGAGGTTTCATCATATCGCTCATCATGCCACCTAGCGACAGACATGGCCCTCCGGATTTCTTCTTTTTACTCTTGCTGGACAACTTCCGATTCCTAGTCTGGATCCCTTCCTTCTTCATCGTTAATGGTCGATTGACCTAGAGGAGCAAAAAAAAGGCGACTTTTAATAAGGCTGCTAATAAATTTTCGCTCGCGCTGTCAGCTGTCCGATTCACTCGTTTTATTTTCATTGCGCACTCATTAATATCTGCCAACCAAGATCTATTACGCCGTTTGTTTGTGTGTTTGTATATATGTGTTTGATTCTTTTTTTTGCGTGTTCTCCGCCCTCTTCGAATAAAGCGAAAACAATTGCCGGCTTAGATCGTCGGATCAAGCGGGTCCGGATTATCCTGGAGGGTCTGACGCGGCACCCGGAAGACGGTTCAACGTTTTCCGGACGAGGACG
>NW_017099609.1:134238-187051 GCF_001412225.1 Nicrophorus vespilloides
GCCCCTCCCGCGGGATAGCTGACTGACTCTTATCTCGTCGAGTCCAGAAAAGATTGCCTCCGTAGACTAAAAGGGATTCTAATGGCGGAAATAAAAACGAAAGAGGACACTTAACGGAGCGATCGATCTGCAGAAAGTAATTTAATAATTCTCGATGCGAATTTCTTAATAAATCAGATTAGAATTTGCGTGAGGCCAAGAGCTTCTGGTTATTATTTTTAAAATTCCCGTTACATATTTCGATGTCCAAATTAATTCGAAATGCGTGCTTTATTTCTTTCTCTCGGCTTTAGTCCTTTGCTCCTTTTCAGCTTCCATTCCGTTTAAATGTTAATAAATGGGTAGCTAATCTCCCGCGGCGAGTGCGTTCCTCATGCCGGTTGTGTCAACTGCGAGTCCGAGAGGTAACTTCTTCTTCACTCGTTCGCTCCTTCTTCCATTCAAATTCAATATTATTTAAATTGCGTCCATCTATCACTGCGCTCCACTCCCGGCGAGACTCTAATTTTAGTGCTCGTGAAGAATACACAGAAGCTCTTTCATATGCTGCTCAGATTATCTCGGATATGTGAGTGTGTATATATATGCTGGCTGGATGATAGCGATCGGAGTGCTCTTGCACCGAATTTAGAAATTTCATAAATTACGACGCCCAGATGCTGCTGCTCCTTCTGATGATGATGATCATCATCATCAGCATCGTCGGAAGAGATGCGGTAGCCGCGGACGAAGGCCCCCCTCGTTTTTACTTCTGGGAATCGAACGGTAGCTCGAAACATCTCCCAATGATTTATATTAATTGGAAATCGTTCTAGTTAAAGCGGGCTGCTCTCTCGGCCTCTTCCTCTTCACTTTATAATTGACTCGGGGGAAGAGAAACGAAATGAAACCAGAGAAGAAGAAGATACAACAGCAACAAAAAATAAATAACAAGCCACTATTTTGCTTCATTCTCTTTTGTTCCGTTTGGAAACTCTGGTGGAGCGAGGATGGAAAAGCGATGGAAGAGCACTTCATAAATCTGCGCTTGGGCAGCGCCGGCGACGGTAGCGAAGGCCTCCTTGGATTTATTAGATCCCTTTATTATCTGTCAAGGTAGATAATTAATTTTTTCCCACATCCTTTTTTTACACTTTTAATTAACTGTCTCTTTCCGCTCCGTGCTGCATGCAAATGGGAATATCGCGATGGCACGTGAGCACAGTTGAAGGGTCACAGCATTGACCGCGTTTTCCCCTCGTCCGCTATTCCTCTTCTATTTTATGTTTATTTCATTTCATCTTTCTCTTTTTCCGTTTCGCTTTTTCTTTATTTTCGTACACAAAAGGTTCTAAATAAGCTGCTATCCGTCCGATCTATAACCCTGTGCTCCGGTTATTATTGCGTAACAAATTGCTATTGTCGCTTAGGTAACGTTTTGCGTGGGCGCAATACGGCTAATCCGATGAGGAGAATACATTAAGTGACTCTCCTATTCCGTATTGAATACGTGAAGAAACATCCCTCTCGGTGAATTCGGGGGACAAAAACATGGGGATTTACTCACTTCTTCTACCGTCCGCGCAGTAATTGGATACTGCCCGGAGTAGTAAAACGTTATTCGCTCAAGGAGCGGAAGAATCTCGTAAACAGTATCAATTGCGATCTTCCTTTGTGCCTCAAAAGTGTCATTGTTGGTACTAAAATTACATGTTGCCGCCGTCGTCCGCCCCTGTCGATCCGCACGTAAAGAAAATCGTTGAAATGTTATAGTATATACTTTCAGGGCGAATTTCAACGATCCCCGCTATTTTAATGACACCAGGCCTGTATAAGGCGGATACCGCATTTCTTCTACCATATAATGTTATAATCTATGAGAAAAACTAGATTTTTTTGTTGGAATTTTCCACTTCATGCCATCTCCTCTTTATAATTTATCAAAAAAAAAGAATTTTTATTTTCATTTCAATTTCATGACATCGTTACAATAGTTTCTAGTACATTTTTTATATAACTTTAATATATGAAATCAAATTTAATCCTTTTTTGTTCGATTAAAACTCTTTAATATTTGGAAAGTCAAATTATCATGTTTTGCAGTTAAGAAATATGAATTTCAAGGAATTAATCTGACAGAATTATGTTGTAATTTAATGAATATGTGGATTATAATTTCGTAATACTACACTTTGCTGAATGATTTAGTACGAAATAAATTATTGTTAATGCCGAAAGAAGTCAATTTACAAATTGATATTGGAATATGGATATGAAAGTATCACCTTGATATGTTAGTTTTGTGGACAGTATATTTCCTTGGTGCAGTGACCGAGCCGTCGCGGAATTCGGTCTGAAGGTTGCAAACGCTAATCAGACCTAATTGTGCGTATGATTTAATTCCGAGCCCACGGAAAGTGAGGGAAACAAAACAAAACAAAAGAACAAGAAGAAGGAAAATGTAATGCTTAGTTGTACTTACGTTGTGCAGTTTGTAGTATAATCCGCATGCGTTGCAGACGGGTTCGCCGTTTTGGTTTCTCCTCCAAAGGGTTGTCGTTGTCGTCTTGCAGTTCGCGCAGCTCGTGCCCGCCCTTCGCGCCGCGCTTTGTAAACTCTGCAACAAAAATATGAAAAAAATATATGAAATAAGGCGGACCGTAATCGGCGAGATTGGAATCGATGCGCAATGGAAATTGTAAGAGAGAAAGAAACATAAAAAATAAGAGAGAGGCTGTCTCCCGTAGTCAGAGCCGTGGAGGAAGGCTCAGGTAGTGACAATAAAGCACTTAACTATGAAACGATTCCCATTCAATGGACACACGTTTCAGGACAATTCGAGAACAGAAAATCCTTTTGTCGTCCGTAAAAGCTTTTTGACATATCCGAAACTTCATTCCGCGCTTTCTATGCATCTCTCTTTCTTTCTCTCTCTCTCTCTTATCCCAACAATCACTTCTTTCGTTTTCGTATATTTTTGTCTACACATTTTTTTTTTGGTTTAGTAGTCTCTGGGATTGTTTTTGAAGAGCGGTGCGCACGTCTTTCACGTTATACTCCTGCCTCGTCTTTCATATTTATTCGCTGCCAGAGTGAGCGGTGTTTTTTTTCTTTTTCTTCATTCCTCCTCTTCTTCCTTAGATCGTCCTTTTTTTTTAAGTGTGTTCTCGTTTTGTCTGTTGCATTTCATTCAATTCGGTTTAGATCATATGAACGGTCTCGACGGCCAGCGGAGCGGACTAAACGCTTGTCTCTTCACTTTACATGAATATGACATTCCTTAATGCGATCCACTTGGTCATTCGGCCGGAGATCTCGGCTGATCGACCCGAGACAACCATGGTAAAGACGAGAGAGGAGAGAAAATCGACCCACACTCGCGCTAACTCACTTAAACCCAATGTAAATCATTGCTAATTCCTCCAGATTCGATCGTAATTACTGATGCCACAGTTTGCCGGATCCGATTACATTAATCTATTAATCTTATACCAATCTTAAATCACTCCAACTTCTCTTCTTTATTTTTTTTTGTTCCCTCTCTTTCTCAGTCTCCATCTTTCCACGTTTATCTGTCTCTTACGAATACTTAAATATACATATTTTAATTGATCGATGCTCAAGAAACCGTCGACGGTTCATTGAACTAATGCGATTTTTTCAAGAAATCATTATTTATAAACGAATCGTGACCAACAATCTGTATTTGTTTGGTTTAACCATCGACACACACACAAAATCCTACACTCGATTAATCTAATGATAGAATAATAAATAAAAACTAATGTCTTATTAATAATTAAATCAATTACGAAATAACTCGTAGTTTACAGACAGACAACTACGAGTTATTTCGTAACTAATACATTTTCTTATATGATTAATTTAATATATAGCTTATATAGTTATTGAATTAAAATATAATTAGCAACTATTGTGTGTAATAATTGAAGTAATTGATACTAATGAATATCGTTTAGGAAATCCCACCTGTACTGAATTAACGAACGGCGAACTCGAAAATACATTTTGTATGGCATTTAATTAATACGAACTTTAAATGTGATTAAGTAATTACTAGTTCAGATCGAATTAGCATAATTTATGATACGTTTTCCCATTAACGTTAAGCACATTTTAAATAAGAACCTGACGGATGTTCCACCCAGAATTATTACTGAACACACGAATGAAACAAACCAAGGTTTATTATTATTTATTTTTCGCTTTACAAAAAAATAAATTGCGAGGCGGACATCTTAATCGCGTAACTTCGATCGGATAAAATGGCGTGTCGCCTTCGATTACAACAGTTTTCCTTTTCTTGTGTTATTTTATTTTTTCTACTTTTATTTCGCCGTAATCAAATTAGGGGATGCGTGCGAAATTGAGAAATATCCGCGACTTCGCCGAAACCCGAAACCCGTTTTGTTCCACGACGGTGTTTTGTAATTATAAAACGAATTAACGTTCCCACGCGATATGGATTTCCACGAAATTTTTATTTATTTATTTATTATTATTACCGAAGAGGAAGAGGACGAAAATAGGGGCGAACGCGCTCTGTAATTATTGCCTTTCGTCGTTTTTTTTTTCTTTCTTCTTTATCTCTTTCTCTCCTCGTTGCACGTTGTTTATTTTTTTCTTCTTCTTTCATTAAAAAAGAAAACTGAAAATGTTATTAACAAGGGGATTCGGTATTTAATATTGCCGATGTCATAGAGTTGCTCTCGCTCGCTCCTTCTGGCTTTTCGATATTGGGAGTTTATTGAGTAACGCCTACCTATTTGGAATTTGATTTAGTGGCCTTTCGAGGCGAGCAGGTGTAGGATAGGATTCCCCCGGAGTCCTCGGGGGACGAGGAAAACCACAATTTTCACCTGTCCTCCCGCCTCCTCTCTCACTCTGTTCTCGGTGTAATTGTATTTTTTTTATAAATATATTTTTGCGAAGGGTTGTGCAAAAGGTTCGATGCAGATGGCGCTGCCGATGAAGATGTCGCTGCGATCTTGCGATGCTTGTAATCCGCGCTTCGATTTTAATTATTTATTTTCAGGTTTTTTTCCCGGAGAGCCGAAAACAACAACTACAAAAAAAAAGTTAAACCGAAATGGGAGACGCAGAAGCGGAGAGGCCGCGTTTGGCAGCAACAGCAGCAGAAGCAGAAGAAGAAAACGAGACTGAGGAATCGGATGGAATGATCTAGAGAGATTGGAATCGATGGCATTCATCTCGCCGTCAATCAGCGGGGCTCACGTGTCAATCACGCACACAGTGGACACTTGTTATGCGTTGTCCTACACGGCTGTTTTATAGCCCGGCCCTCGCTAAACATCCCAACACACTCACATTTCTTCCTCTTGTTCTTCTCCGTCTGTGCTCGGCCGCTGCAGCATCAGCAGCAGTTTCTTCTTCTCCTCGTTTTCCATCGCGCGGCCGTTGCATGCGCGCATCAAGAGAGGAGACCCCAGAGATCTACGTGCCGATAACATTCAATCGAATTTAATTCCCTTCCGAAAACGAAAACAATAAACACAGAAAATCCGTACATGAGAAATTCACAATTTTTCCCTTCGCAAGAATTTTTCTGCACGGGACTCCTTCGTCTTTTCTCTCTCATCCTTTCCCCGCTCACTGTCCTGGCTCCTCTGGTCATGTCACCGACGTAAACCCATTGTCAAATTTAATTGGATTGCGATGCGAGCGCAAGATAAGCGCCCCACATACATACACACACATACATATATACATATACACATACTTGCATAGAGATGCAGGAGGCCATGGGAATGGCGCGGGGATGTTCGGGTACGAAGGGGGAAACCCCCAGAAAACCGTAAATTTCGACTCTCTCTCGGCAGCGGCAGCTCCGTGTAATCACTACAACGTTTGATTGATTACAAGATAAATAGAGGCGAATTGGATGCGCGGGTGGCATTTCATTCCGGCTGCCGGCCCCGGGACCCCACCGAACCACCGCAGCTTTCGTTCCCAGCCGCACAACGGAGCCACCACATTAAATCACCGCAATTCTCCTAATCCCACTTACTACACACACACACAACAAAAATAAATCCCACTGATTATCAATTATGCTTAACTTCATCTGAAACTGTTTACTCACTACGCACTACTTGGCAAGTAACTTTTATTAATTAAATCGTCAGTGCAAATTGGTACATTAAACGGAAAGTATTTGTTATTTAAATCACGCAATATTTCACAAATACTTTTATTTATGAACAAGTATTATACTATGTCTTATAAGTATCAAATTTGGTCATTCGCAAGTTGACATTAACAAGTTGATAATAATTTATTTTTTTGATTTATTATTAAGTAGTCAAATACCATTTTAACACATAAAATTGAAGTTAATTGTCAAAAATGTATTCATTTCTATGAAAAAGCTACAATTTTATATGTTTATTATTATTTGATAATATTATAATAAACACATTATCCTTGTTTTAGCATGAATAGAGAGACGATTCATTAACATTCCTCGAAGAATAAATAAAATCTTCAAAACATAAAAATCGCAAATTATACACACGCAGCTTTTTCGACATTAAGAACTTTTTTTATTTGTTAATGTTGCAGCAATCTAATTAAATATAAATATTTCGTTGACCTTTTCGGTAATTAAACGTGAGCATGGTGTTATTTATACGCAATTCCAATTCAGAGTTCCCCTAGTAAAATGCGCCAATGATATTCAAAAACGTTGGATTTCGCTCGGAAGGTTATTAGGGTTCAGAGTTTACACTAGCGTTGATGTCTCCGGTTCTTTTTCTTTCTTTCTAGTAAATGCAAGAACGGATTCGGATTCCTCGCCTGAATTTATTCGCGCCATTAAATTTAACGAACGCAACTTATTTCACGTCTCCGATTCTGTTTTTTTATTTTAAAAAAATAATAAGACATTCGAATAATTATTAAATATTACAAGGTTATAAAATGAAACAGTAAAAGTATTTGTTCGGGTGGGTTTTTGATGAAATTGCAAATATTAATAAAGTGATAAATTGAAAGGTAATGTTTGTTATTAAAAAAAAAACTAATATAAAATGTATATATTTAAGGATGGGCTTGGTAGCCAAAATGAAGCCATAAAGTTGAAGCGAACGTTGAAGGGTGGGAATTAAATCGTGAACGTATTGTGCTATTATTTTCTTGTTTAATGATTCTTTCTGTACATAAATATGACTTGCAACACGTGGTCGTTTGACTCATTAGTTGTTTCGTTAACAAGTTAACAAGATGGCCAAGCCTTATCACCGATCGATCGGAGATGATATTGAGCCCCGACATAACAGGTATAAATTCACTTATGTTATATAACGCGCGAGCGGGGCTTGCCCGGCTTATACAGATCGAACTGTCCTCCTTTTTATTCGTTTCGTCTTCCTCCTCTCGCGCTCGTTTATTTATAAGCATTGTGCGAGGTTTAATTTTCGGTGCGGGAGGGGAAGCCCCGATCCGGAGGACTTAATTGGCGTGTCTTAAATAATGTTAAGTGAGTGTGTGTTTGTTTGTGCATGTGTATAAAAAGCAACAAGATTTAAGTATGTTTACAAAAGAAACGCGCCACGACTATTCCGACTTCTTTCTCCGTTCTGCTTGGTTTTGTTCGTGGTGTCCTTTTTTTATACGTTGGATGTGTGTTTTGTTTTGTTTCGTTTTATTTTTGTATTTTTTTAGTTTGTTCGTTTTAGTTCTCTCGGTTGCGCGCAAAACACAAGCAACATTATAAAAGTTTAAAAGGGGCCCCCGAGAGTTAGTAAATATGCGGGTTTGGTACCTGGCTGACAGCATATGTTAACTACACGGTATTCTGGGAGTTTAACATTCTATACCAACACAGAAACGGACGCGAATAATTCAGGACTCGCACGGCAAAAACAATAAAAAGCGAGAAAGAGGATGGAGAGTAAGAGGAGGAGGAGACAACAAAAAGGAGTCGAAGGACCCCCGCGCGCGCCTCCGAAGTGACACTCAACGTCCTGCGAACGCCCGATGCCACCCCGCATACGACAAGATAAAGAATAGCCAATTTAAGATAACCCATCGAATAATAAATCTATAAAATATATTGTCCTGCGAAACGAGCCGGCGGATTCCCGCCGCCGCCACCGCCCCCCACGCATACCAACCTTGCGAAGAAATGGATATAAAAAAAATATGGGGGACGACTTTTCGACTTCGACTTTCCATCGCCATTTCTTTCGCAATTAGACGATGGAAGGAAGGAAAACAAGAAGAAAATGTACTCTCGCAGCAGTAGAGAGGTTTCGCGAGCTCGAGGCGCATAATATTATGTTAATGTGCGCTGCTCCACATAATACCAACTTTGTCGGCGAATTTTCGAGGCCGAACTGCGAAACCGCCTCCGCATACGAAACCACTGTACGAAAACAGAGAGAAGCAAAAAATATGTATGTATACGCACATACACAACAGCAACAGGAATCTAATATGACACAATCCGAAGCACTATGACATTTTGAAAACGCTCTGTTTACATGAGACAAGACTACTTACACCTGGCTACATGAAGAAAATACAGTTCGTGTGTTATGCGCATATATAGTTTATTTTACGTCTTCGCTTTCTTCCAATTTATTGTAATGCAAACAAAGCTTACACGTCGTAGAAATCTAATGAACTAACTTAAGCTACTTAGTCAACATAAGTGTGTCTTTAATCCTCATTTTGTATGTGAAATGAGTCTAATACATCCACCAATCGCCAACGATGTTTAGGTGTGTCCTAGAAATACCGTTTTCTATGTTTGTCCTTTATTTTATTCTCATTTTGTAAATTATTACCAAATATATCATTACATTATCTTCATATTTTTTTCTCAAAATGCATATTATATAAATAATTTATTTAAATTGATTAAAAGTTTGCGGTAAAGTAATTTGCGGTTGTCTCGATTATTATTTATGTAAATTTTATGCATATTTATCTATAAATATTGTTATTAATTTTATTGATACCAATTAAATTAAAAAAAAAAAAATTATTCGGTCATTTACAATGCAGAAGATTGTTTTCCTTATTTAATTAAGCAGTCGATCGATTGGAAAATCGAATTATCCGCCGAAATATCGGTGAGTGAGCAGATAGAGATCAACGAATCCGGTTTATCAAATTCAATGTATATTGTATTCATTCACAAAAAATTGAATAAACAAGTGTTTATAATTTTCAATTTTAAATATTGTCAATTTTTTTAATAAAAAGTTTAGACACAAACGAAATAATAAAATAATTTCATTGACAAAATTGTTCACATAAATAAACTTCAATGACGTAAAATGTAAAGTAAGCAAATGCAACGTTTGCCAAGTTTAAAGTTTATCGTTGGGTCCTTTTAATTAATTGCATTGATTAGATCGAAACGGTCGATTTCGGTTTCTATTTACGAGCGATTAGCAGTCTTCGTTTATTTGTCGCACAGTGAGTCCCATGCTCTTATTATAAACGGAGAGAAAAGTTAACAAACAGAGGAGAAAGAATAAATTTACATGCATTTAAATTCATTATTCAGAAACGTCCATCGCTATTGACAGCCCAGAATACTACCGTAATAATTTATAATACCGAGTGTACTATGTTGTATATATATAGTGGATACTCTATTTTCGATGATTATAAAAGAAACAACTTGAAACTCGAACAATAATGAATTTAAAAGGTTTTATTGTGATTTAGTAAATTTTGAATTGATTCAAGTTACGTTAGTTTTTTATTGTCACTCAATATTCGAACAACCCGAGGTTCCAATGTATATTTTTTGTGTGTAGTTCAATTATGTGGTGAGTGGAAGAAAACGCGCGTCTAGTAGTATTTCGGTATTGGCAGGAGGGGAGAATTAAGGGCGCGTGTCCTTAATTATCTATGTGTGTGTTTCTCTCTCTGTCTCCCTCTTTCACTCTCGATCTGCGCGTGTTATATATTTTTTTCTTGTTCATTTCCCGGTTGGCTCTCCGTCGTTTGTAGATGAGGTGCCATGCGCGAGGGGTTGGTCCGCTTCCGGTACAACCGCCCCCGCCGGCAACCCTGGCAACCGTAGTATTGACTTTTGCCGCCTCCACCGACGCCATCTTAACAACATGGCGTTCGAGGGGGGTAGGTTTACGTAATGCCATATTAATGCGGCGGCGGCGACGGAGTTGGAAGGAATGCCGGTTTCGGGCAGCGGCTTCGAACCAAACGGCGGCCGACAGAAATTAAAATCCGGTACGCACAACTGATCCATCGATCAAAGTCAAATGATATTAATAATCAAAAAGCACGATGCGTTTTTCCACTCCCGTTCTCCGCTCCGCACTTCATCCTCACCATCTCGTTACCATTATTAACCATTTGCTGGAGCGAAATCATCGCCGATTATCCGCGCGCGCTCGGGTGAAGATACGGTATAGGTGTATAGAGAGTTGGATGGAACGCCGTGGAAATCCATTTGGAGTCATAATTTAGCCGAGGCATGTTTTGAATGCTCGGATAATAAGAATATAAAGCGCCCAGCTGGTAGCCGCCGGACCACCGCAGGTGACAATTTATAATTTTATTAAAAAGCCAGCGACTGCACGAACCTCCTGTATGAAGTTATTAATGCCCTTTGATGGTATTATTTACACGACGAAAATTAATACGTAACTACTTGAAAATTCCGAATGGAAAGACAAGAAGTGCGCACGGCGGAGGGAGCCAAAACCGACAAGAGAATAAAACGAATGCAAAGAGATCCTTTCACAAAACGCACGATAAATCATATGTGCCTGCGTTATATATGTATATAACATATATACACACAAACTCACACAAACCATAACATATATCGAAAAGGCTTTTCTAAAACTGGGCTAGGCCTCCGCCGCTGCTCGCATAACAATCAATTTATTATTAAATATTTTCCGTACTCCGGCTCTGAACCAGATATTTTTGTGTTTGTATTTAGTAAGCCGCTACCAGTTCAAAGACTTCCTCATACCCGGACCTCGGCCGGTCGCGCTCCCAGCTCCACAAATCACATCACCTTTTCTCTTTTTTTTCTCTCTTCTCTTTCTCGTTGTAATATACCCATGAGACCGTTGCCCAACGTCGCTCCGTCCTTCTCCGATCTTCAGCTTCCTTCGCGAGGAACGAAAAGAGAGAGATAGTCAGAAAAATTGTACGAAATGATAAATCGAACTTCGGCTAATATCAAATCCGTTTCAGGTAGCCGAGAACACTCTACTTAATAAAATTGTTACAACTTTCAATGCTGCACGCATACTTAGCAAACGGTGATTTAGTACTGATTCGGTGATTTAGAAGTAGTAGTGCGTTGTGTACTACGTAGTACTAATACACCAGATGTCCGAATATTATCGCCGTGGCTTTCTTCCATCCAATTATAATTATAACTTGGATACCATAAATCTTCCGATTTCCAACGCCGAACTTCATTTGAATAATACTAATGAAAACATTTATTCATAAACGCAGCTCTCGAAACGATCGATTGCTAACGCTTACAATTACGTAACACAAAAGAAACAATCGAATTTCGAGAAATTATTATTTAATTGCATGCTTTTGATGCGACTCTATAAGTATTCCAATAAAAAAAATAACGAAATAATGTATTTGCTTATTGTGAACATTATTATTTTATTATTTTCAAATACTAAATTTCCATAACACATAATTACTTTATTAAATTGCTAGTGTAACAATTCTTACTATTTTGAACAAAATTAGTGTGACTGGACAATGAAACAATAATTTAAGCAAAGACTTCATACAATTTTATTATAAAACTTATTATTTCATGATATGATAGGTGATGAAATTTCTTCTAAAGTTTTGTTAACTTGTCTTTCAGCAAGTCAGACGAATTGCAATTTTCGTGCGGTAAATTTGTAATTCCGAGACGAAAATTCCCACGTCGTGCACAACAACATTTTTTTTTCGTGATTCGTTCGCTCGTTTATTAATGTTTATTGATACGCAACGCAATTAATTTTCATATAATTAATAATTCATAAACGCTTTTTACACGGTTTCACTACCGTTGCTGCAATAAATTTAAGCGAACCACTGTTGCGAGTCTTGATGTTTGCTGCAACTGTGAACCGGCAGAAGGAGAGACAGAAAAAATATATATATGTGTATAAAGAATAAACGCATCTGGATAATGTGACAGTTCAATTAGTTACGACCGTCGATTGTTGAATAACTGATATCACTTATCGAATTGTCATTGATGTTTAAAATTTTATAAAAGTTAAGCAACAAAACTTACAACAAATTATTGTGATGATATTTTGATACATTTTTATAAATTAATGAGTGTTGAGATATTTTTGTAAATGAAAAATATCTCAAAAAATTTAATAAAAAATAAGCAAATGATTGCGTTGATATTTGGATCGATACATTTTCATCAAAGGTTGAATGCTGTGATAATTTCATGAATAAAAATATTTTAAGAACCTCAATTGCTACTATTATATTTTGATTGAGTATTTATTAATTATTTTAATAATTCTTTCTTTCATGTAAGACTGTAATTTTTCTATATTAATGTAATTCGTTTAAAATTGCTTTGTGTAGAGTTTAAGTGATTTCGAGCTTATGTGATTTCCTCGAGAGCGAGCGCGATGAAGAATTGACGGCGAACCGGTAACCAAGGAAACCGTGAATTGAAACAAAGCGACCTCTTTTAATTTTCTTTTGCAATTAGTTTGACGGTTTTCGTTTTCACAACTCCGCTTTTGTATGAGTGTGTCTGTTCATATTTATATATATATGTGTGAATGTGTGCGAGGTGAGTGTGAGTGCTGTTACGGAATGTTTGGTGCATGTAATTACATAGTTGTAACAATTTATTAAAAGCAATAATATAAATCAATGATATGCAAATGAAGAAAGTAGCCAATATATATTATTAAATGTAGTTCGGGGCTGTTGTTGGGAGTGAAAACAATGGCACAGCGCGCATGTTGCGCACCTCTAGGGCCTGCTTTGATTAATAACTTTGGACCCTCTTTTATTTTTTTTTTCATCATTTTCTCTCTCTCTCTTCATTTTACGTTTTCTCTTCGTCCATCCTCTAAAACGCTTATGAAGACAACAAAGATAAAAAATCTAATACGGCTATTTTCGAAAAGGAATCGAAACAAAAAGACTAATCCACAAAGTAATTAATCCGGGACAAACCGCATGTGGTTATCTAATCGTTCGCGAACAATTAAAATACGGATCTGTGCCCGGGTCATTTCGTTCTCTTGCTTTTTTTCCAACTGGTTTTGGTTGCAACATAACTTAAATATATATATAATACATATACATACTATATATTTTAGGCATGACATTACGAATGCTCACAATAGATCATTAATTGTCGGATTGTCATTACCGTTTCGAAAGTTTCTGGTTTAGGCGTGGTCCTCGGAATAAAAAAAACTATCTCTATATATATATAATAAAAGGTGTATCTAGATCCTCATCACGTTCGAAATTAGTTGAAAACTATGATCGATTATTATTTGATTTCGCGCTACTATACTCATGTTTAAAAAAAAATAAACTTCACTATGACACAAATTGACGTTTCAGATTTTTTTAAGCATATAATTTAAGGTGTATATAGATCTTCATCAATTTGAAAATTATGATCGATTGTTTTTATTTCGCGTTACTATTAATATATTACGTATATTTTGATTATTATTATAGATAATTATTTTGTACTTTGTTGAAAAACTGAATCTTTGTAAAAGATTGTTACTTTCGAGTTAATGAAATGAAAAAAAATGTCATATTTTTTGTTTGGGGTCGTTAATAGTTGCAGTGTGACATATTCGTGTGTTCCGCCCACACACGTGAATTATTTAAATCCCCCTTTGCGTTTTGTTTCGGAACCCCCAAAACGCGGACAGGTGTCGAACATTATGCAAATACGCGGCCGAACCGTCTTATTATCGGGTTAAATATTTAGGGCCTAAGTAGCACCTTTCAAAAAAATAAATGCAGCGAATGAAACAGAAACAACAGCAGCAGCAAAAAAAGAGACAACGAAAAGGTAAGTATAAATCGAAGTCCTGTTATTGATGACTCCGATGGGCGCTATTAACTCGATTCCCCTCATTCTTTCAAAATTGATTCATACACGTGTAATAAGTTTGATTTATTAGCGTTGCTACCGGGCGCAAAAAAACACAGAAGATGAACAACAGCAGCATTTGGAAGAGAAGGAAACCCATCCGAGACAAGATTAAGTGTTTCCATTTCTTTTTTTTTCTTGTCTCTCTTCTGCTCGTTTGTTTCCTTTCCGTTGGAGACTTTTTGAATCCAATTCCTCGCAGGAGTCATTGTAGTTACCACGGGCAATAATCTGAATCTCGATGGTTATCTGGGTGGAAAAGAGCTATTCGGGGCACAATGGTTCACGCGGAGCGGTAGCGAACTTATCTACGAATCTACTCACTCGAAATATGTTTTTAAAATTAGCTCTTGTGCACCATTTGCGCCCGTCTCTTCAGAGGACCACCATCCAATCCTCTCTCTTCCTTCTCTTCCCGTCTACTGATGCTGCTGCTGAGGTCGTCCGACCTGAATGGGCGCCGTTCTTCTCGCATTCATTATAATGAGGCACACTCGATTTCAGATGCACACTAGGCCCCATTATCGCGCACTAAATATGCCAATTAAAAACTCACCAGTCTTCGTTTCGGTTTGATCAGCGGTCGATTCTGGCCGTTCATCTTGTAGTATAGGCCGCAGGCGTTGCACAGGTAATGGCCGGTGCCGTCGCGACGCCAAAGAGGTGTACTCGTGGCTCCGCAGTTTACGCACTCTCGACCCTCTGGATGATCATCAGCCACAGAAGGAGGAAGAAACAAAACAGAAGAAAGAAAAACAACAAATCAGTGATGGTATTAATTGAAACGTTCGCTGTTGGGTGCAAAAACAGAGAGAGAGTTATATATATATATATAGAGAGAGAAACGGCAGGAGATGGCAGGAATTATCAATGGGGGTAATCTCATGCGGAAACAGTAAATACATCGTGGCTACGTCCAACTAAATTAACTAATTAAATCACATATATAATAAAGAGTCTTTGATAACCGGTCGTGTGTGTGGTCTACATTAAGCGGAGATAGTCCTCGATCAGTCCTCGAGAGCTTTCGAACATAATAAAGGCACACAAACGATTATCAATTACACATTCAACAATCACCATGCCCAGAGTAGACTAGTTTTCGCTACGAACATGCAAAAAGCCAACAATAAAAGCAACGCTATTTTTTTTTAAATTTTATTTCATTTATTTTTTTCGCTATATTTTTTTGTATTTTCGTATGATTTCCATTCTCGTTTCCCTTCCTCGTGCATAGAGGGGTTTGTTTGTATCTGTCTATCTATATTCCGCAACAATCGGATAAAATTGAATTCGAACGCGCTGCAGTCCTCGGTATTCATAGCTTTTACGTATCATCGAAATCTCATTAAACGCTTGATCAGTTCGCTCCACCTGGGGATTGTCCCCGTACAACCCACAAAAAAAGCCCTCCTCTTCATAGTCAAACACGGTGCATCCGCTTTTCGGACATTGTGCGTTTATACTTATTTTTTTCTATCCTCTTTAAAACCAATTTCTGCTCTCGCCTTTGCGACCCCAAAAACGCTTGTGGTTTTCGGTTCTGCTACAAAAACACATTCGTCCAAAGAGACAGTTACACACACTCGCACATATATGTGTGCATGCATGTGTAAATCCATGTGTGTGTATATATATATTTAAAAAAAAAGGTAAATCCGATCCGTTCGTCCCTACTCAACGCAACGGCCACCAGCTTTTGACGTTTTTCCGACCAAACGATTTTCAACAACTCGACGAAAAAAATTATTTAACAAGGAGACAAAGAAGTAGCATCCACACACACAAAAAAAAACTAATCGAATTTCGATTTGTCAAAAAAAATAATAATAGAACGTGTTTCAATCTTTTCATAAATTCCTTCGGTATTCTTGCGTTAAATTATTAAACAGAAAAATTCAACTTATAATAAATTTTGGTATGACTTAACAATGATAAAAATTGTAGCATTATCTGTAACCAAAGTGATGTACTAATTTATGCAAATTAGAAGAATTATGGTTATTGATTTCATTAATATTAGATTTTTATTTAAATCTAGTCGTAGTATTTAAATAAATAAACGATTCACAGATTAATTTATTTGTTTATATTAAAAGATTAGAAAATTTAATTGTAATGTTATACTTATTATCTTTATGTAATTTTGTGTTTGTTTATATTATTTTTTACAAATATTCTGGTTCTATTATGTAAGAAATGTGAATGTTGTATTGTGTGAAAATTTTGACTTATCCTTAAGTAGTAAACCGTAATTCCATTGAGTGATTTTGGGTTTTTTTCAAGGGGATGAAATAAGAATTTATATAAATAGATTAGAGCAATTTGCGGAGGAAGTAGCCGAGGGCAAAGCTGATTAAAATTCGGATCCGTTTCTGTCTCCCCTCAAAAACGGGTCAGGGTGTTTAAAGAAAGTAAGTGTAGCGAAATTGGTTTTTGAGTTTATTTAATCGCTCAGTAAATACTGGGTTTCCGTTTTGCTGTGTGTACTTGTGTGTATGCGTGTTATTCGAAGGGAGGTTCTCTAATCGATTCGTCCGGCTGAAAAACTACCCCCCTTTGCGTTCTGGGCAGTGAGTTAGTGTGTGAGAGAGAGATATAAAGTGTAAGTAACAACATAGAACCGATCAATTTTACACCGCATTGCCCCGACCGCATATTTGCCGATGGTGTGTGCCTACCTACCCCGAAAAAGGGGGATGCGGGCCGTGAAACAATGCCTCGCACCATAATTAACACCCCCATGCATCCTCGAAGACCACGATGATCATCGAAACGGCGTTACTTCAGAAAACAATGATAAAGAAGAGGAGGATGAACACACACACAAATGAAGAAAAAAAACGACAAGCAGAATCACTGACGACACGAAGATTTCCACGGTGGGAAACGCTCTTCCTCGCGTTCAGCGCAATTTTTTAATTAGCTTGCTTCACGCATCGTTATAAATAAAATGGCGGATGTGCAACTTTGTTAATTGTTGCCCAGATACACACAACAACGGAACGGATGTTGCCGTCGCGAATGAACTTTTTTTTATATGCGCTCTTCTGCTGCTCCTCCGCAGTTCTATTTTGTTTTTGCCGTTCGTCTGTTTGGAAATAGAAAAAAAAGGAACTTAAAAATTGTAAAAGAAAATTTGTAAAAAATAAAAAGAATAGTTGAACAAACAACGTCTCTTTTTGTGCAACAGCCACACTGTGAAAAAAAATTAACAACAACGACGACAACGGATTTTGCGCATTTGTTTTTGAAGTCGTGTGTGTTTTTGGGTGAGTGTGTGCAATGGTGAGGCACACCAAAAATTAAAAAAACAAATAGAAACAAAAAACAAACACATTTTTTAAAGCTTGCTCAAAAATTAGTTAAGCTTCGCGGTTCACATTGTGGTTTGGGAAAACACAAATAATATTAAAAATAAAACAATAATAATAAATAAATTTATCGTATCTTAATTGTCGTAACTTAATTGTCGTAACTTAATATTGATTTACTAATTTATAATATTTGTTAATAATTAATATTCGCGTTAAACAATTAAGATCGATTGAATAAAGAAACTTGAAAGGAAATAAAACGAAAATTAAATAAAAATGATTTAAATAATATTTAAAAAATAAATCGATTAATCGTATCTGAATTCGCTTAATTTAATATTGATTTGTAGTTTAAATGGAAAATTCTTAAATAGTAAAGAATAATTTTAAAATATTTGTATCAATAGAAAATCAACGATAAGCAAATTTTAGACAGATTAATTAAGAAAAATAAATAAAACTAAATTGTTAATAAATGATAAGTAAAATTGGTTAAGAAAAATAAAATTATTAAAGAAATCAATCGTATTTGAATTCGCTTTTTTCATAGAAGATTTCTAGTTAAAAATTTGTTAAACTACTATTAAGTGCATTTCATTATTGAATATTTTAAAAGTTAAAAGGAAATAATAAGCGAATTGAAATCGATTGATTGAGGAAAATAAAACTAAAATGTTAATAAATGATTAGTAAAATTAAAGTAATAAATAAATTTGTTTTTTTTTTTGTTGTGCACGCTATATATTTTTTTCCTCTTTTCTGAAATACTCGATTGCAATTGGGCAATTTATTCACAGGGGAGTTATCAGAGCGCGGAAAGAGGCATTGTTTTGTAATTAATGTCTCGTTTTTAATTCGTTTCGTAATTTACTTTCGGACCTTGAGCGTTTCAGAATTCGAGTGAAAAAAAAACAAAGAACGTGAGCACAACAAAAACAAAAACAAAAGGAGAGAGAAAAAAAACAAACGAAAAACAAAACGAAAAGTTGGATTGTGACTGGGGAGGCGGTGATGGGAACGTTTTGAATGGTGACTCCGGTGATTTTGTTTTTGTTTTGTTTGAAATGTAAGTAATATACTTGGTCGTTGTTAGTTTTGCTGTTAGAGGTTATTTTTTGTTATTATTGAAAATGATTATTTTTTTTTGCTTTTTGAAGTTTTGCTGATCTTACCGGCGCTGGTTCTAGATTTGTTGCGTGGTTTGTTGGGCGACTGAGCGCCCTGCCCTGTATACTGTTGTTTTTGGGGGTGGTTGTAGACCACCGCCGCACCATGAATACCGTGGCCATACGCAGAGGACGAGCCATACGAGCTCTCAAAGTTACCATTGAACATGCCAGCGGACGTCCCCTCATATTCACTACCTTCACGCTGCTTGTTGTTTGCGGCAGCCGCGGCCGCCGCCGCTGCCGCCACCGACGGCTTGATGTCCAGGGCGCAACTCTGCTGGTTGTCGTGCATGAAGGCACCCATCGCCGCCGCCACGGCGCTCTGGTACTCCTGTCCTCCGGCCGGCGCTATCGAATCAGGAGTGCTATCCTTCGGCGGCGTCGGTGGGAACGAGAAAAGGTTGTGCGGTTGCGACGCCGCCACCGACGATGGCGATTGCGACTTATCAGGATCGCCTCCACCTCCTCCACCGCCGCCACCACCGAACGGCACCCAAGGGCTCGAGTGGTTCAGCGGTTTCGAATCTGATAGCCAGGGATGAAGAGGCGCGTGGAAGTGCGGTCTACACACTTGTCCCGAAGACATCCTCGAAGCTGCAACAACAAAAAAAAAACTCAAATTAGCAAAATAACCAAAACATTATACTATTTCACAATTGCAAATCCTGACAAAAAGCCAGAAGGATATAATAACAAACAAACCAAACGAGAGAGCGAAAAAAAAAGGATTTCGTTTAACGACTAGATTTATATATATATATTTGTGTCTCGTTGCTGCCGTGGCTCGAACGGCCTAAACTGATCAATACAACAGCCCCGATCGATTCCGTATAATTTCACCATTAAGCTGGTTTCTCTCCTCTCGCGCCACGACAATGTGGGAAAACACCTTTGGATATTCTCAAAATACGAAGCGAAAACAAAAACCCACCGCAGCGAGTTCGAAAAAATCGCCCAGAAGAACAACAAAAACAAAATAAAACAAAATCCCTGTGTATATCGTAATCCAAGATTTGCATCTAATTATAAATAAAAAATACCGCGCGTCTCAGCCCGAATCAAAGGTTTACATATAATTAAGGATTTACTTCTTCCACTCGCGCGATAATAAAGCTCTGTCTAAGTGCCTTGGTCAAAGAACCAATAACTCCGAATGCATTTGTACAACATCACGTTTAATTGGTACTTGTGTATCTCCCGTAAAGGCAATTGCCGTGAACCTTCGGCTTAATTGTTTCGCTGCTTAGAATTGTATTTGATTAAAATCCCATTTTTCCTATTTAATTACTAATATATTCTTAATTGTATCAACATAAATGAAGTTATTAATATCATCAACTAATTCTATTTCATACATTATAATCTTAATCCATTCAATAATCAATAATTCATATATAAATTATTGAATGCTTAAAATGTAATAAATTTTCATAATATCAAGAAAATTATTAATCCATTTTTGATTACTTTCCTTTTGAGACTTTGATAAATAAAAATAACTTAATATAATACATTCTCACATTAACAAGAAGCAAAAATATGCAAAGATTTATTAAACATATTTAATTGCATTAAAATTTATTTATTTTGACTATATTTGTGTTGTGAATTAAGTTATTCAATTATTGATATACGAAATTGATTTATTAATTCTATTGGTAATTTTCCAATTAATCTTATTTTATGAGCAACGGATTTAAATAAAGTTATTAATTTGAATAGCAAACATGTTAACACCTGGAAATAAATTAAATAAAAAAAACATATGTAATTGAATATTTGTAATGCAATCAATATTTATAGTAAGAAAATGGCATATTAACGTAAGTTAATATTGATTTAAAATATTTGAATTATAAAATTGTTTCTTTTAATGATATTTAAATGTTTATTAATTTGTATTAATTCTAATACTTTAATAAAAAATTGTTAAAGTTTCGATGTGGAAAATGTTATTAATATGAATACAGAAAAGTTGATATCTTTGTTGGAAGGGTTGAAGAAATAATTAAGATTGCCGTGCGAGCAACGACAGTTGAAATTCCCATCGCCTGACGAAATAATTATAATAATGCGCGTATATATACGCAGATGAGAGTGTGTGTGTATTTGGTGTGCGAGTAAATGAAATGGACAGGAAATATTCGGAGAGTTTAATACAATAATAATAATGGTGCGTGCGTGTAAAGCCCTTTTGGTTCGCATCTGCGGAAGTCCGTTAGAATCCCCGCTAATCTGAGTGCTATCTGCGATCGCATCGCGAGATAATCTTCGCATACGCACAATATATAGGTGTATGTATGAGTGTGTATGTGTGTATACTCACGCATATATATGTATATGCATGCGGCGGCCATTGTGGAAGTCCCCGTTAACATGGCGCGAGGCCAGGTGAGGGGTTAAAACCTCCCCAAAATGTTCGTTCGCAATTTATGTACACTCACATGCATAGGGTGGGATCAGATAAAACGCGAATGGGACGAAACTCCCATACTCGCCATACAAAACGCAGATGTCTAAAGTACACATACACAAAATGCACTGGACAAAAAAAAGGGGTTCGGGTCCCTCCCGTTGCGTGCGATATATATTTGGTGAAATGCTCCAATGGAAATCCTCATAAACATTTGTTTCAAAAGAAATATCTTGAAAATAAACGTTGAGATTTCATTGCAAATTCAAGAGCGTAATTACGTAATTCCAGTCTTCAATCAGGTCGAGATGAATTGAGCGTAGGTTCTTATTCGGCGTAAAATGGAGAAAATTATTCAATATTTCAATGTCGCCGCATCAGATGATTATTACCGGGAACGTTATTTCCACTGAATACGAAATTGGTTCATTCCAATTTCAGCCACTTGCAAAATTTCATGCAGTTAACATAATTTATTATCTTGTAATTATTAACTCTAACCATACATTTTCTACGTAAGCACTTGAAAATGTAAATACGATTAAACGCATTTTCTTTAATGAAAAATGTAACACTTGAAAATTGACTTTGCAACTAAATGCGTTTTGTTAAAAAGAAACAACTACAAGTTAAATCATATGAAATTCTCACAGTTAATACACGAATATATAGTAATTATTAATCCAACAATATTGACAAGAGATTTTGAAAATTTTACTGATAATTTAATGCATGAACACTTTTTAACTATCAAAATAAACAAATTTATATTTTGAATGCAATACGACACGCTTAGTTTCGACGAATTATTTCGGAAAAACGTTCACTTTATATAAACAAAAGCAGAAACAAACACATAATTTATGTTACGTCGAAAGATCCTTTTTTTTAAGAGAACAAAAAAAAAATAAAGAAAGACACGATGTGATGTTCTGCATTTTGGCGAACGGATTCCGCGAAACACAGGTAAGAAAAAACTGTAACCTTACTCCGATGAAAAATTACTTACCCAAAATGTCGCATGGCGGACAATTTTAATTGAGAAATTTTCAAAGAAAGTGAAAAAATGCTTTTAGTTTAAAACCGAATTATTTATGCGAATTGTTCTTTCTTAATTAGACTATTTGTTTATTTTTATTCAGTATAAACCTACATTAAAAAAGGTATATTTTTAATCTGTAGACAAAAGCAAAAATATTGGACAAAACAAATAAAATTAAAAATAATTTTGTAAATTGTTAAATCCACAGAGATAAGAATTAATTCTACAAATTTCCTTTTTTAGAAATTTGTTTCTATATTTATTGCAATATATCATTCAAAACATTGTTGTAAAATATACAGATTTAATTTTACTGTATTATTTAAATGGATTCCGTCGGGTTTCTCAATTATAAATTCTAATGTGGAATAAATAAAGTTGTTACTATGCATTTGCTTTCAGAGCGAAATTAGAATTTTACAGTTAGTCGTATTGAAAAATTCATTGTGTTTTAGAAGTGACATTAAAGTCGGTGGACCGGATTCGAGTAAATGAATAAGATTAATAAGAAATTGATTGTAAAGTTATAGTATCATTGCATTTAACGATCAAATTCGATTTCTATTGAAGAATAAAAAGATGAAATATGTATATTAAAAAAAAGAACAAAAGAGAAAGAGTGAACTGATTGCAATGGATCGTTTTAGTGGAGATGAACAGATAACATCGTTGCAATTGCAGATTATTATTTTTTTTTGCTTTCGAGTTTCTCTTTTTCGTTGCGTTTTGCAAATGAAAATGCTCGAGTTCTTCTGGCTGCAATTTGGTTTGGGTCATGGTTGTTCGAGAGATGTAGATGTGGATCCTTGCGCTGCTACAACAAGGGCCGCACTATAATAACGCAGCCGCCTGTTTTATCCATACATATTTATTTTTATTCATTTTTTTTGTTGTCTTTACATATATATAATTCTTTATATGTGTGTGAGTGTGTGTGCATGTGTATATGTATACGGTTTAATATTTATGCGATGGTCGAAAGTCTCGCGCGCGCTATACGCGGACATTTTTATGATAGCGGCGGCTGAGATATAGCGCTATCAACTTACTCACTTTTATACGTTGAAACCAAAACGGATCGTATTTCAAACTCTCGACTCCTCGGGTTCATAACAACAAAACGCACGGGGCGAGAGAGGATGGGGGGTTGGAACGGGGGAGGCGGCGGCCACAAATCGGAGGTGGCTCCATCTGCCGGCGGCGGTGCGGAAAGCGGGCACCAGAAATGGGTCAAATTAATTTGAGATGCAATTGTTTCAAGGACAGATGGAAACAATGCACGCCGCCGCATTACGCAAAGCCTCCGAGAGAAACGGAGAAGAGCAACAAACAACAACAGCAAAAAAAAAATAAGAAACACACGATGATGATGATGATGATAATGATTCCGAGGAGATGCGTTGCGAAAGGCGTTAGAAATCGTATTTTTTTTATATTTTACAAAATTTCGCCTTTCCACAACACCTCCAATTCCACCGCGTTTACAAAACACTGGAGGTTCATTGATTTCGAACGAAGCAAAGTGAAATCATTACTAATACAAAAATAATGCCTTTTGTGTTGATCATTATTTCGATATTAGATCAGATCCTATCGCACTTCCTTCCTGCGTTTTCTATCCAACACACACACACAAAACCCAACTAAAATAATAATAATAGCAACGAAACACGTACGTGTTTGTGTGAGCATAATGAACGTATACATATATTTACACAAACACACAAAAAAAACAATACAATTACGTGGTTAATACAGAAGGAATCCCAAAAATACATTACTCCGTCGAAAACAAATATATGCAATGTTTCAATTGTGTTTTTTTTGTCAAGTCCTGATAAAATTCGAAGATAAAAAGTGATCTAATTTTATATAAAATTTATATAAAATCAGCAGATAAAAAGTTTTTATCTTCACATGAAATTTTGTTTGACGTATATTTGCCAGGGCGCCGCTCTCCACATTATAAGAGGATAGATAATCACGCATTTATTCATTTTAATCATCAACTAACTTAAATTCTTGGAATCGCATGAATTTATTCGCGTAATAAATCACGCCTGAATGTTTGTAAATCTACAAATTTCGTCATAATTTCAACTTGAATATTCACTTCTAATTAGTTAAGTTTATGTTCGCACATATCGTTTCGACCTACGACCTAAAAAATAATAATTCAGTCAACAAAAAATGATATTTTTCTCAAACTGATTATTTTCTTAGAAATAAATTTATAAAAGTTTTTGAAAATTAAAAACTTCATCAAAAATACCTCAAAAATAAATAAATATAAATTGTGTTGAAAAATAAAACGATACAACTGAATTGAAAATTCAGAGTAAAAAAAATATTGGATTCGCAATGGATATTGCCAAATAATGACGCTTTTCGCAAAATTACGTAAGACGAAATAACAGAAAGAGATGCAGATTGCATAAAAAAATATAACTAATATAACTAATTTCATATAACTAATTTCTTCATTTATTTAAAATAATATTATTTAATTAGCAATAATTATATAGTTAAACTCAGCACAAAAGTGTGAAATAAAAAAAAGTAAAATAATAATTTGTTTTTTTTATACACTTTCTTAATGATAATGTTATGTTATGGTAATATTCGAGAACCGCAGAGATTAATATATTGGTACATTGGTTTAGTAATAAATGTATTCATTACAATTGCATAAGAAAGAAAATCGGGTTGCGTTACAAGTACAATTACAGGATATTAATTACGAAGGTAATTATATTTTCCGTTTCATTCTTTATGTCTCCTTTTTATATATGTATTAAGATTTTATTTAAAAAAATTTAAATTGTAAAAGTTTCAAATATTTATTTTTAAATTATAGCTTTTCTATGTGATTTTGAGACAAGTATTTCCATCTATAGTTTGAAGTAAAAGTCGATGATGTCCAGTGAGTTGTATTGTTAAAAGTAACGTGAAGGAATGTTTTGCCGATGAAGAAATATGTATATTAAAAAGGATAGGAAATGAGCAGAGCTCGTAAGAAGAAAACAATAAAGAAATATTTTTGAGGAAACGGAACAAGATGAATCAGGCAATATTTATGGTTTCTATTTTATAGAGAATCTCGAGTTGAATGAGCCGCACGTACGGAATACCAATTTTCGTCCGGATCTTCTCGTCCTCTCTCTCTCTCCCTCACTTAAACTCTTCGTTTGTTCTCGAGGAAGAAGACGTTGCTGAGTTGAGTGAGTGAGCGGTAGGCGGTTTAATGATTTTGCTTGGAAAAACATTACATAAAAAAAATATCAAATACCGTCGGAGGAGACGGTTTACGAGCGAGCGTCGTTTGATTTCTGCGCCATGCATCGATTATATGACGAAATTATTTATTATTATTTATTCATATGGGCTCATTGGGATTCTCGCTGGGCGACTTGCGGCTATCACAAACGAAAAACATTTCGTAGAAACCATAGCATACCATTTTCATTCCGCTTCCTCGCATGCAGCAACCATTCACTCAGTGTCTTCGCGCCGCGCTCTATGTTCGATTCAATAATGTATTAAATCAATACGAAACAAAATAAACAACTGTTGTACATGATTCACATATTTTCCTGAAAAAAACAAGCCTCTATACTTTCTATCCATTTTTCAACATTAATCCTCACTATACAATTAAAATTAACAAATGTATTTTTAATTAGTATTTAATTCGCATTAGGGCTTTCCCAGTGTAATTACAATCAATTAATAATAATTTGTTTCATTCATTTCAATCTGCAATTAAAAACAAACAATTTAGAAACTAAAAAAACGTTAATTTGAATTTTAAAAAAACATATAAATTTAAATAAATATGTAAATTTACTAATAAACTATTGTTTTCAAACTGTACATGTTAAAGAAATTAACAAATATTAATTTAAATCTTGTTGTTTTTGTAACCTAAATGAAACTAACAAATTGTAATATAATAAAAAAATGTCATTGGATTAAAAAAAATACAACTAAATCTATCTCAATACGATAAAAAAACTGTGTAATTCTTAAGTAACTTAATATAACGAAGAAATAATTGTTATATCGGAAAGTACAAATGTATTTTGTTTTAAGTGGAAATAAAAGACATTTAAGCGTGTCCGTCTGCCCCGTTCTCGGTTACATAACGTCGAAATTGACAACCGATTAAACATCGTCTCGGGTTTTAAAACGCAGGTAAAAGGCGTTCCACGACCCGAATCGACAGTTCGAAAATTTTAAAGATTTCCATTATTTATCGGATTTCCAACTGTTGCTGTGCATGAGAAGTACAACATATGTATAATTTATGCTCGGACACTTAAAAATAGTGCATTTTGTGTAGCGTATGAATGCAAACGCTAAAAATAATGGTTCTATTTTAAAATAATTCTTTTGGACGTCGATATTTGCGTTAAGATCAGTACAGATAATTATGCTTTATTTTTTGTAAAAAATAAGTTTATTTTAATACAAGTAGCTATTTTCGAATAATATTTTTTGTGTGTTTTTTTTTGTATAGAATACTTGGGAATTTTTAGAAAATTTTATCTTATTATTTGTATTACTTCTAAAATCTTAAATTATTAGATTTATTCGTAATGTGAATCAAATACAATTTTTTATTAAAAGTAAGTAAAATGTTCTGATTTAATGAAAATGTAATATTTTTGTTGTAGATTTGTAGAATTATCGTATACAATTTGAGAAGTAAACTAATAATTCAAAACGCCAAATTATATGTTAATAAAATCAGGCGATAAATTTAAAGCTTTCGATACTAACGGTGATAAAATATGCGTTGTAAATGATTGCGTAACGGGCTGTTAATTTGATTTTGGTTTTAGAATTTTGTAGACGGAGAAAGTTTACCGGGGGAGGGAAAGTTTTTTTGTGTGAACGACGCACAGCCCATTTGCGAGTTAACGAGATTTTGGAGAAAAACCTGCTTTTCCAGTAAGAAGGACACAAATATATAAACATAATGACGAAGGGGCTTACGAATATCTTAGACTTATAGGGTTAAGAAGGCTGAATAATAATAAGGTGCTTACCGTGCGTCGCGACGCTCCCGTAGGGCGAATGCATGCTCTGGTGGTAGTATCTTGCTGCCCTTTGTGTGCCCGAAGGGTCCAGGAAGAAGGCTCCCATGTGTTCGGCAACGCTTGGATTGATATCCGATGCAACGGAACCCTCTGCCGCGGCCGCTGCCGCCGCCGCTCCCTGATGCGAAGGGCTTACCGAATTCCCCGTGCGGGGTGTTTCGTACCATCGCGCGGCGCTCTCGTTGGTCATCTCCATAATCATTTATGCCCTCTCCAAGGGATTCTTTATCACTTCATAGCACACTCACGAACCAAAAGGGGCGAAAAAAATCCCTGATCGACGGTGAACGGAACGATCAATTGAGGAGAAACAGTACTCCTTTAGTAATTCGAACTATTCGTCAAACAGAAACAGTAACAGAAGAGGAAAAAAATCACTTGTTCGTTGGTTCCGCGATTCTCGTTCGTTCGCCGAGCGTCGGATCAAGTACTCTCGATCTGCAAAAGAAGCCTCTATAAGAATTGTTATATAACAGGGATCAGAAAACAATATATATATTAAAAAAAAAATCGTAATACAAAAATGAAATAAACGAAATATCCATTACATTTGTTTTTGAGTTATCTCTTATCAAAGCTTCCATTTGCGAAACAAAAACCTTTCGAGCTTCCATTATTCGCCTCGATAAAGCAACCATTGATTCGGTTTTCGACTTTGTTTTCAAACACTCCAGATTGTCCTCACCCCAAAAAAAAAACTTTTCAAAATCAAACGGCAGCAATAGTGGTTATCTTAAGTGCGCATTATGGTTGAACAATTGTACTGAAACATTGGCACGCACAATTGCGCATTTATTTGTACCATTTTTTTATCCATTGAAACAAATCAATTACATTTAATATCAACATTTCGTCCAAAATCAAACTTATTTCTATTAAAACAATTTCTTATCCATTTCATATACATTCAAATAAATGAATTGAAGTTAATAAATCAATATTTTATTTATCTTATAAAAAATATAAATTTCACTTAATAAAAGTATTTTACAATTCATCCAAATTTATACTTTTCTATCACTTAAAAAAAATCGCTTTTAATTTTAAATTTTAATTCATAAAATATTAATAATTTCAAAGTATAAAATAATTACTAAACAAATAACATTATCAGTTAATCGCATCGCTTTATAAGTAGTTTATTCTGCAAGTAATGAAAGCGTTTTATATAATAAATAATTTTTAAAAAAAACAAGTAATCTAGTTTCCTAGTTTTCGCTTATCATTACGCATTTACTTAAATAATAACACACTAGATTATAAATATATTTTTTTCTAATTACCATTCGTTATCAAGTCGAGTATTTTGTATTATTCAAATTCACTTATCGCAATTGTCGTTCATTGTTCGACAATCGAACGTTAATTAAGTTTAATTCATTTTTATTAGATAACTTCTGAATATATAAATGTAAATATTTTTGTATTTCAATCTTTATTTTTACATAATAAATAATTAATTTAAAATTTGTTTTATTATTATATATACAACGTTGTTTTCTTTAAATTAGAATTATTCAATTTATGTAAATAACATTTGAATAAAAAAACTTATTCGATTTATATGAATTTATTTAATTATATTTGAATAAAATGTAATTTGTTCCTTAGTTTCTTATTACTTTATTAACTCAATTTGATTTATGTAACTGTATTGAATTCGATTTAAATTAAATGTAATTGTTACTTTTAGAGACTGCTATAATCTGTGAAAAATGTAAGACAATCGTAACATGAATTGTTGTTTTTGGATATGGATGATGTACAATGCGAAAATACTTTTTTTTTGCTTTATAAATAGATGTGAAATCTCGAGTGATTTGATAAAAAACTGATTCGTTATCGGTATATTCATTTTTAACCTACAGATATTTTGTATTTACTTGCGGGTTTCGACAGCCACCGAATACGTGATTGAATATTGATACGAATCATAGGTCAACGCCGATGAGATTTGTGATAACGCAGAAATTAAATTGTAATCTCGATTTGCTACATCCTTGTTCTCCGCGATAAGATAAAGACGATTAAGTGAACCTTCGTTCATGTAAGGATTTCGTTTATTTTATTTTTCTCTTGTGATTTTCTTTTTATATATATATTATATTCAACGGGTACGGATTTTCGATGTGTTTAATCAATATATCGAGGGACTCACCGGAAAAACAAAATATAATTATATATATTTTTGTGTTTGTATATATATTGGTGTGTATGTATATAATCAAATGTATTTGCGTTTCTGCGGTGAATGCGGTTTTGAGGGAAAAAATCCTAAAGCACTGGCACGCACCCACTGGTTTATATATATTATAAATATCAAAATCACAGTCAAAGTTTGTTGTTGTTGTTTTCGGCGCCAATTGGATATTTCAAAAGGTATCACAAAATGTACTCATGTTTGGTCCAAAGCACAAAAATGTTGTTTGAAAACTCGTGCAACACGACGCAACCACGATCAGATACGCGACCGTACTAAGTGTTGCCAGGAAAGCTTTGGTCGTTACCCTTGGCAACGAGGCTCGTGCATTCCCGGTAGGCGTCGTGAATACGGTCCGCGCGATTGGTGAGCGCGTCCGGAGGAGGCAGAGCCGATGCGCGTAGGCGTGGTTACAGCTCGCGGAGGTGCTCAATTTCGAAATTATTTATTGCACTTTTTCCAGCTCGAACCTGCCTGCCATGGGTGTATAAAATAATGAACGAACGAATTTTCGAAAATCGCGCGCGATTTTTGTTGCTTCCCGCGCGAGATTTTCGTATGTGTGTGTGTGTGTGTGTGTGTGTGAGAGTGTGTTGTTTTATTTTTAGAAATTTTTGTTCTTCCCGTTGGTTCGTTTTCATACCGATGGGTGGGCGCGGTGGGTTTTGCGTGGCGCTGGTCTCTCTTAAGATTGCCGAGGTCTTGTGGCAGTTCGGTTCGGAAAAGGAGGGAGAGATCCTCCAATCAGATAAGGCCTCGTAACAAAACATTACTATTTGACAAAATGGCGACCACAAATCAACACGCCCCACCCATTTAACGATTGTCTGGCCCCCTATTTCGAATTCCGCGACTCCGCATTGGCTCCCTTTCCTGCCGATTCCTTCTTTTTACCGTGCTCCGCTCGCTCTTCTCGCCGGCGATTTCATTCTTTTCGCTCTCCGCCTAAATTCCGTAAATCCAAAAAATTAACTGATTAACGTGAAAAGAAACAATTTATACACTTCAATTGAATGGATCGGATTGGAAGTCGTCGATCAATGACCATCCAGGTTTTTCTTGTTTTTTTTCTTCTCTCTCACACACAACTTCCTTCGAAATCGTTTCATACTTTAGAGCGTGCGGCTGCCGGGATTGATCCCATTTTCGGGAATTATTTTTTAAACCTTCTCTGTTATTAGTTTTAGTGCTTTGGCTTTTAGAAAAAGGCGAGGCTTTTCTGCCGACTCACGGCCACTTTAAAAGGCCTTCCCCCATTCACGCGTGCATTCGTACAGAAACAACAACCAACAGGAGAAAAAAAAGCAGAAGAAGACTACACCCGAACCTCAATTCTGCTCTTCAAACTTTAATAACATATAATTTGGGTCCTTCAATATGTTGTGATGTTAGGCTCTTCTTCGTATTTATTTATTTTTACCTTCCATACACCTCTCAACCTCTTATACAGCGGCTCCGAGTTAGTCCGGACACGCGTGCTGACCAGCCATCAAGCCGGAGCACACTTTCGAAAACCCTCTCAGTTTTTAAACCCTATTACGTAATTGAGCTGTTGTCCGGCTGCACGCGAAATTTGTTCGCCCCAGCATAGAAATTGCGTTCGTTAAGGGGGATGGATGTTTGGATTGGTTGGCGTTTCAAGGGTTGGCGGCGGCGGCGGTGGAAGCGGCGGCTGCTGCTGTTACGAGGGGTGGAAGTGAGGGTGGTGGTTGGGTGACGAGGGGCGGCTGGGCTGATAAGAGCCCGAGAGATCCGGGAGGATCGCTTCGGGACAATTTATAGCGGCAACTTTTAAAACACATTCTTAGGAGGAGAAAACTCGCACTCACCCGTGCATACACATCGACCCAAACCTAAAAGTACACTAAACGGCATCATTCTTTCTTTTCCCTCTTCATTCGCCATACTTTGTCCCTATTTAATTACATTTTCTTTCATTCCTTCATTTCCTTCATTTATTGGATGCCCATCCAGTGTATGCACAACTTGATTATTGGATTCAAACTTGATTAACATCTCGTTTAATAGAATTTCCGAATTACCCCGTAAGTTTATTTAGGTTACAAACACTGAGAATATTTCGACTAACACGACTTTACTCAGCTGAAAAAAAACTTCTGTGAAAAATGAAACAGATACAAATTAACATCACATTGTTAAGATAAAATTAACGCAAATATTTGGACTTCCGACACGCCAATTTAGTTTCATCTAAAAATGTAACAATCACTATTTTTAATTATAAAAGAGAAATATTTAAAATCAACTATAACAATTAAATAAAGTAAATTTTCTTATGGAAACTTAACGTAATAAATAATTTGTCACAAAATATTACATTTTCTAAGATGCAAAGTTATTAAGAAATTTTGCATATGACTGATGAAAACTAACTTTTGAAATGCTGAAAAAAATATAATTTAATAGCTAATAAAAAAAACATTAAAACTCGTTGATAACATTCACACAATATTTTTTGAAATATCGAATATTACATTTCTTTAACTTTAAAGTAGATTTAATTAAATTTAATACATAATTCCACCTTTAATTACGTACTTTTAGAATTATCGCCATTATTTTTATAAATAATTTGATTATTTATAAACATCTCAAAATATATGTTTACATAACAAATAAATAATAATTCTATCGTCATAAATAAATCTTTTTATCGTTTACATTTAATCATCTGTACACAATAATTACAGCATTGTTTGATTTAAAAGATTCTATTATACCTTGTGTGTGATTGGTTCTGTTTGCTTGAATACAAATGTGACTGTTATTTTCGTCGTCGTCGTCAAGGACTTTACCATTGGACTTCAATGTAGGTATTTTTATCTACCTGATGTTTGCGCACGCTCTGGTATCCTCCAACTCGGGTTTCCTATAGAAATTTACGTAAAAAAAAATAACTACATTTTTCTTCAAAATTATTATGATTACCTGTCGCAATTTATATACGTTCAGTTCATTAAACCGTGTTAAAATGTGTAATATATACTAACAATGCGTTGTCTTACATACGGATGCCATGGATCAATATCAAATTTAACGTTATTCAACAGTTCCATTATTATATAAGAAATTATGTAATTGAAATTGTCATTTTATTCATAAAATATTATGTAAAATTGTATAAAAATAATACATGCATTTTATAGTTTATCAAATTTATTATTATTTAGCATGTGGAGAATAGATGTCCAATAATGTAGATAATTTAATGGTAAAAAATGGAAAAAACAAAACATAATTATAAAAAAATATATAAATTATTTAATGGTTTTCTAATAAATATTGAAATCTCACAACAAACAAATTAATTGCAGTATTAATTACAAATATTTCTGTTTTATATGAATTAAATTAATTATAGCAATCAATCAATAACGTGAAAAATATATATTTTTGTGATGAACATAAAATATTAATATAATCGATTATTAATCATAAAATACAACGAATATCCATGTGACTTTTATATAAATAATTCTAAAAAAAAAACAATGTTAATGATCGAAAGCAATAAATAATAAATTAAAATGTAATATTTAAAAGGCTAAATATAAATGTTATAAATACATATACGATAAAATTGATTGAATTACTTATTTAGTCTAATGTTGTCATATTATATATTTATTTAAGTAGACAATTTTTATGGCAAATAGAGCATAAATTGCCTGAAGAAAGAAAGCGTTATAATAAAAAAAATATTGTTTTAAATAATTGTTGGAAAGTATATTTTTTAACCATATATAATCAATGGACCAGATCTAAAAACTAATATTTGATTAATAATATTATAGAATGAATGACTCAATCCAAAAACATATTTGGAATAATCTATTGCAGTTATTAGAATGTAACTGCAATAGTAGAATTTAGTAATTAACATTACAATTAATTTCATTACAATAAATTCCAACGGCGTTGGCACCATTGTAATGTTTTCTATCAGTGTGCATATGTACAGCCTGCTCAAACTATTCTGTTAGTCGATTTTGAACCAATTTATCACAAGAAGATGCGCGTTTTGGATTAACACGAGTAGCAATAAATTATTTTGAAAATTTCTCAATATGTACAATGAGAAATTAAATGATTTTAAAATGTTTCCATGTGTAATTTAATTATTTATTTTATTTGAATGCAATTTTTACTGCATTTCGTAAATCTTTCACGTATTATCTAAGTGCGATATTTTTTATGAAAAATTCAAAGTTACTTAGTCTACCATAAGTTATTTCTCAAGTACTTGAACAAGTTATTCGTGCAATAACTAGTGGAATTAAGAAGAATGGTTATACACCAATAATTATTATAAAGAACACAAAATATATTGACACGCTTATTTACATATTAATAAATAAGTATTTTTCAATGGAAATTACAATTAACTTTTTCAAAACTTTGTTATAAGAGATAAAATAATGTGACATTTATCGCAGTAGTTCCGTCCTAATTAAGATATTTTCTCTGTTTAATTTTTAACTTTTACAAATTTATTTATAAATTGATTAACATATTTATTTCAACAATTCATATAATAAATATTAGAATCATTGACAAAACAAACTTACAAATTTAGATGTGTTTTAATACGAATTTATTATATATTTCAACTTGTAAAATATTGTTAAATTTAAACATAAAGATTTATATGTATTTTATATTCAAATTCGTCTCAATTCAAACTAGCAATCAATTTCCAAGTATTCTCAAATATTATCCCTAAATTTAAAACCAAAAAAAAAAACATAATTTTATAAGTTGGAATATCAACTTATAAATACATATGTCCTCAAATATAATCTGTAGATGTAAATCTAAAAAAAGAAATGTTTTATGTTGCAAAATCAATAAATTTAAAACCAAATGAATAAGTGCGTATTATATTCGAATTTGTCTTATATTCAAAATTTGAAGTATTAAATCCATAAATTTACATTTATTTTATATTCAAATTCATCTTAAAAATCTTTAAAAAACATTCGGATTCAAACTTGCAAAACTAAAAAAAAGGTGCATTTTAAATTTGTCTTATATTGAAACTTGAAAATTTCAATTGTTTTCAAATATAATCGGTTAATTTAATCTTAAAAATATACATGAGTTTTATATTCGAATTTATTGCATATTCCAACATAAATTCCAACTGTCCTAAAATATAATTGGTAAATTCGATGGATTAAAAACTAAAAAATTGAAGCGTTTTATATTCGAATTTGTCTTATATTGAAACTCGTAAATTTTAAGTGTACCCAAATTCTAGAGATAAATATATTTAGATGCGTATTATATTCGAATAAACAATATTTATTTATATATTTCGTTATATTAGAACCAAGTGATAAAAAAATGGTATACAATAATTTGTTGTATAAATTAACTAATAATTTAACTGAAAATTATAAGTTAATTGTCAAGAATTTCATCTCTACTATTCTCGTTAAGTATTCTTAGTACAAAATATAAAATACAAACGTTCGATTTGGTATAAGGCAATGTGAAAGAATGTATGCACACACTCAAACACACAGAAATTTTTGTATCGATCGGTGCGTCGCGTTAATAATACAAATGCATGCATTCGATATAGGTGGAATGTTTCGAACGCGTCCGTCGCGCTCCAGCATTATTATTTCCTTTTCAAACATAATTTATTTCGTAATTTATATGATTATTAAAACGAAATGCAAAAGGCATTTTCGTAATGCCATGCAGTTTTATTTATAATAAAAAAATAAATAAATATAAAAAATAATATATATATCGTGGCGAGCTTTTAAAAGATTAATGGGTGCATAACGTTTCTGTAATCAATTAGTGGAATCTCGTCTCTATCCCCAACGCCGGGGAAATTATACGAGCATATATGCATATATAAATGTATGTATAAATATATATATATATAAATAAATAAATGACTGTATGGAAAATATAATTTATATCGAAAACGCAAAAACACAATGAAACCAAAATAAATAAACAAAATAAAAATGATACGTTATTAAACATTGGCTATTGTTGCCTTCCAATTTGTGTACAGCAAAATGGAAACAGGCTTTTGTTTTAAATAAATTAAAACGCATTCACAGGTTGCTATTCTCTCTCTCTCTCTCAATTTCCATCCATACATTTGTTCGTATTTTTTTTATTTTCATTGTATCGGGTTTTGTTATGCATCGGTTGCATCGCATGCGTTTAATATTTATTTCATTAAATTTACATAATTCCAAACACATAAAGTGTATTATTAAATTCGTTATGGCAACAGAATTGGATATATCCACGATCCAAAAAAAAAATGCAATTGATGAAGTTTGCGTATATTCGACTGGTTTACATAAATATACATTTTTTGCCCATTTCATCGCTAATTAAAATCGTCTCGTTGGTGGAAGTGTAGAAGAAGGAAGAGGATGAAGAGGAGAAGGATTAGGAATTGGAGGAGGAGGAGAAGTCCGCTTCCTTCATGACTTTTTAATAATCGACCGCGATTTGAATAATTCATGGCTCGCCTTTTGTTCAAACACATAACATTACGAACGCTCAATTATTCATCAAATTACTTTATTTATTATTCCGTATTTATTTATGCATTAACTCAAACAACCAACCTTCTCCCATAAAAAAAAACGCATAGAAACAATATCGTTCGATGAGCATAAAATTTCGTTTGATAATAGTTTACAATTGTAATCATTATTATCCTCCACTCTCTAAAAACGTTAAGAAACAATATCACTCTATACGCACAAAACGTTGTTCTGTAATTGTTGTTCCTACTATTATTGTTTGAGTTAGTATTATTTCAAATTTTATTACCTGCGACCGTTTTCCATGCGGATTGTATTTACAAAATTTATACACCAATTGTGATTTTGAAATAATGGGTAAAACGCATAATTTTAATTTTTATTTTTTGCTACAACTGAAACAGCAAACTATGAAATGAATAGTTTGCTGTTTCAGTTGTAGCAAAAAATAAAAATTGAAAATTCACTATAGAATACAAATTGCACATTAAATTAAACTACTCTCATTCTTGCAGAACCCGACCACTTAGCGAGTTGCAGGATTTCGTTTTATCGTGACTCGTTCTTTGTTGGATTAATCGATCAGATTTAAACCAAGAATATTCGTATTGGCTATTATTACATAGATTATGTAAACTATCATCGGTAGATTTCATAAGCAACAAATATAAAATTCATATTTGAACTATTTGAAATTGGACTAATAGAAGATTTGACTGTAAAGGGGGAAACACTTATAATTTATTTATCAAATATAATAATTTTTTGTATTAATTTTATTTTTCTCAATTAAATGTAACTTAGTTTCTAAAATGTACTGTTGTGAATCAGAACTGATCGAAACCGAGGTATTTCTGTATTTTATAAATAAATATTTAAACTGATAAATGCAATCATTTCCATTTCCAAGCAATAAAATTGAAATGTTCATTGTAATGAAGACTCATTGTTTTTCTTGGATTAATCTATCAGATTTGAAGAAAGAATATTCGATAAGTTAATTTTATGTAGATTATATCTAAAAATCCATATTTTATAACAAAATATTTGATGTGATAAATATAGTAATTCCATTTCCAAACAATATAAATTAACATGTTATTGAATTAAAAAAATAACATTTAAAAATACAGCAATACCTCGCATAATCTAGCTTCAGTCAGTTTGAATCACAGTAGTCGATTTGAAAAGAAAAAACAATCAATTAAGCAAAATATTTTTTTTCTACATATTTTAGATATATTGATAGATAAGTTAGATATATTGTTTATAAATTATAAAAAAAAGTGATGTACATTATATAAATTTATGATTATAATGTATGTAAACGTATATTAAATTACGTTTATTATTTAATATCTTATTATTAAGAAAAAAGTGAAGAATGTCTGTTCCTTTAAGATAATTGCTTTTATTTATATTTATGTGAGTGATATTATTAGGAGATGAAACAATCTGGCGTAAGCGAAGTGAGCAATTGTTTGTGGAATGATGGTATAAGTATCGTATAGAATTACCGGTGTGGGCGCAATAACTTTTGAAATTGCTGCATGGGTTGAAACTTGCGTGCGGTTGTTAATATGCCACTGGTATTATATTCTTTATAGCAGCAAAAAAAACCTCCTGCAAGTTTTAATAGCTTCTACTCTGATTTCTCTTTACGTTTGTAATGTTTATTTTCAGATATAACAATTCTTACTAATCTCTTAATTAATAAAATTTAATAATCATAATTAAATTGATTTTATTATATTTTGGTTATTTCTTCATATTTGAAAACATTACTATAAGTATTAAATAAATTTATTTGTAAAAATTTTTGGTCGAGACCTTTGATGACAAGAATATAACGAAAGTTTTATATAATGAAGTCTGCAATTTCAAGCAAAATATTAACATAGAACTTTTATTTGAAATAAAATCAAAAAATAGAAATATAGTTATATAAAAGGATCAATCAATAAGTGTTATTAAATGATGTTAGACATTTATTGAATGCAGAAGATGATGGTTTTTCAGAGAAAGATTTAGAAAATCTTGTCGTAGTCAAGACGATATTGAAGAAGGTGCTTAAATGACAGTGATAATGTTTTAAATGTAACGTTGTTTTAGCATATTTACAGTGCGCATTCTATTCGTTAATCGAGGTATAACTATATGTGACAATCACATTTTTATAAATATATTAGATATTAGAATATAGTAATTATTGCTTATAAATCTATGCACAAGTTTGATGTAGATCTATAAAATTTCTGAAACTTTTTGTTGTGCGAACATATTTATTTGTACTTTGACACAAGACTGTTACTGTCACTTTGACTGTCAATTCGCGACCCATTAAGAAATTTACCAATTTTTTATAGGTTGAGAAACAATGATTTAATATATGAAAAAAAATAGGTTAGTAACTAGTTTTTGTTTTCATGTGAAATCGGTGTTTATTCAATTTGGTATTAATTATAAATTATATTTTGATGCGAGACTAAACCCAAATCAATTTCCTGAACACGAGGATCCGCGTTAGCATTTTATACATCCGAACACGGTGGAGGGAAGTGCGGGGGTTGTTTTTGGCATACATATATATGTATACACACACGCGCGTAACGTATATATATATTATATATAATTCTGGTGTTTCCACATGAGTAATCTACTTCAGGGGGAGGCGAATGTACCAGGACCAGCAGCAGTAGCAGCAGAACCACAACCACAGTCAGTTTTATCTGCGCGATATTATTTTCGCCGCTGTTTAGATAAGAGCCGAGCTCTGGGGGGTTGGAAAAATAAATTGCCCCCAGCGGAAAATATAGCCGAAGAAGAGTCGTCGCAGAGCGCACGCCATTGTTGTTGTTGGTGGTGCACTTTTTCCACCCTCAACGTTTTATTATTAGTTATTATTTATGGGAGCAAAAATGAAACGGGAAACCGTCCTTCTCCTCCTCATCCTCATCCTCCACCAACCTCTGCTCTTTTTCCTCCGGACCGCCATTTTTTTTTCAAGATTATTATCGCATACACAATCATATATGAATATGATGCATTATATAAAATTCTGTTAAAATATATACAATGGAATCTCGAACGTATTGGTTTAAGAACAATTCAGGTTGAGAATAATTCGATTTGCAATTATGAAACGAAAAACGCTTACGTTTCAACAATGAATTTCGATTCCCGAACGTATAAACATGTAACTACATACATGACCTTTGTAGCGAAAAAGTGAATTTAAATTTACGTCTATATATCAGATTTTTGTAATTTTATAGTTGTTTCACACCTCGATTAACAAAGTTTATTTATTTTACAAAATTACTTCGTTCAATTTTAAACTTTCGGTTCTCGAACATTAACTAGGTGTATGATAAGACGTAAGTTACTTCCCTTCCTACTCACCTTCATCTCATCTTCTTATAAAGTGATTTTAAATGTTTGTCAATATTTTCTTTTATTTTTGTGATACTACTACTGCATTTGAATCAGGGTTGTTGCAAAGAAGAAAATTTGTTTGAAATTGTAAACTTCGTTATATTGAGGCTTTATTGCCAGAAGTAAAGTTAGCAAAGGAATTCTGTATGTATTCAGTTCGGCTATTATATTTGTTCCACTTCTCCTACGCCACATCTTCATCATCAGTGATATTACAGAGAATTACATTTATTTGAAATTGTGGACTTCGTTATATCGAGGTTTTATTACCAGAAGTAACGTTAAGGGAAGTATGTCTGTATATCTATTTAGTTCAGCTTTGCTATCTATTCCTTTCTCCCTCAACCACATCATCATCATCATTCGCGTTGTCGTAAAGATTCTGTTTCTTCTTTCATCCACAATTCCCTCTCATCCTGAAGAGGACATCGAAGACGTTATATCTGGAATCGACACGTTAAGTTCTGTTGTAGTATTTAGTTACAGCTGCCGGCACGCTCCTTCCGATATTTCGATTCACGCCAGATAAAAAAAAAAGCAGTTGAATGCGGACTGACCGCACACCGAGATTAGGTCAACAGATTGCTCGGATCCAGGTAAAACCGCAGATTAACTAGGAATATCTGCTAAATAAGAAAGAAACGCCACCCAACAAAACGTTTACAACATTTATTTAAGTTCACGTTGTTGTTAAATGTTGTTCTTGTTGCTGTTGTTCTTGGGAGATGTTTTTTGTTCCGCATTATTTGAATGTTCTTTTGTTTACAGGGGGTTCTAGTCTGCATAAATGAGAGTTGGCTGATACGAACATAGATTACGTGCGTGCGTTTGTGTCTGTGCTTATGTGTGTATGTACGTGTACGTGTATATGTATGTGCGCGCCTCTTTAGACCTATACAATGCAAATACATTGGGCCCTTTTGTGAGGACAAATTTTCAGTCATTGTGCGATCCTCTGACGGTATGGGAGAAAGAGAGCGAGAGAGTTTCCAACATAAAAGAATCCAAGCCAGAATATGAAAACCCGCACACATATACACACGTACAAGCACAGGGATTCAATGTTCATGCATACATACATACACACACACACAAACACACGTATAGAGGAGAGGACCCGGAGATGCGAAGAGAAGAGAGGCTCAGGCTCAGTTGAGTCCCTTATCACTCGCATCGCGCCCCGTTTATCTGCCAGATTGATCTTTTTATCCCGCAGATAAACGGGGCTTTCGATGGAGATGTCAAATGCATGCGCACACAACGAAGGCCTCCTTTCGATCCATACAGACACACACACACGTACATACACAGTTTGGATGGATGAAGTAGGAGAAGAAAAAAGTACAATTTAGCACAATGCTTGATTATTCGTCAAATAAATCTTTGGGGCGCGCTTCAATTAATGCCGACGTGGCAGTAAACATGTAATAGCATGTAAACCGTTAATGTTAATCGCCCATATAATAAACTTGATCTTTATAAACCACGTTTTTTTATTTATGTGCATAGGTGTGGAAATTTGAACTAATTGATAAGTTTAAACGTTACTTACTTATTACATACTAATAATTAATGAATTATATCTGATTCATAGATTATTTAATTAAGTTGTATTTAAATTTCGTTGATTCACCAATCACTTAAAATTGTATATCTTTATTTTGGAACCTCTAACACTTGTACAGCAGTAAATCCAAAATTCAGTGAAAAATATTACTGAATTACTAAATTTAAGAAGTTTCACCAATTTTTAAAATAAATTTAGAAAAAAAATGAAAAAAGTTCAACAAATAGTAAGTTTCTGTCCGCAAAATAATATTTATCAGATATAATACAGTATTAGCTTGCATAGTGCTGCAATCAATCCGGATTAACAGTAATTCGGTTTGAAAATTTCAAAGCAAACTTAATTTTACTTAAGAAAAATGAAATTATAAAAAAAGTATACCAAATTATTATTTTTTACATAAATGATCGGTTTTCTCTTTCTGTATAGTCTCATGTCTCTATCTATGGGGTTTTAAAGTCCTCGATTAGTCCGGTTTAAACCAGTCCAAGACATTGTTGAAACCACTTTTAGAGGAATTGCTGTATATTTTACTTTCTTAGTTTAACGAAGAAAGCTTTAAGTTTTAATTTCATTTATGAAATCTATATTAATATTGACTAATATTAAATTAACGATCTATCTGAATATTTCTAAAAGTCCTTCTTGAATACAGTTTGAAAATTGAAATTCTAGATTTCCAAAGATATTATCATGTAAACTTATTTTATTTTGACAATTATACCAAATACTTCATAATTAAATTTAAATGTAATTGTTTGTTATGAAAATTCAAGTATTTTTCTTCGAATTATAATCTCATATTCTTTTAATATAATTTATTGTAGTTAATACTTGTATTAATCTGTTTTAACTTATATATGCAGTATCTACTATTAAGTGTGTACTAATTGATACTTTTACTAAAATGTTACATACAATTATGTACTAACTAGCAAATATATGTATTTCCTAATATTTAAAGCTGTCTATAAGCTTTAAATAAATTTCATCATTTATTTAACATAATTGCTTTATTATTTGTAAAAAAATATTGATTGTAAATATAATTCGATAATATTTACGTATAACGAAAAAAAAATATCTTCATTAAAAAAAAAATGTGACTTATAATGTGCGTTACTACAGTAATACAGTAACTACAACATAATTATATGTAATTATACAAACTCATAAATATATTTTAGTTAAACTTCTAGTTTTATATTTTACGGGATTATTCTACGAACATTATTTCAATTTTGACATCAATTCAACATCTATATTATTTTCGTTACATAATATTTGATTTTTCATATGAAAAAAATAATTTTTAAAATATTCCAGTTTATTATTCAATTTATATAGCTGTATATTATTTTTAATGTTATATTTTACTTGAACTAAAACTGATTAATTTTATTTTTAAATAAATTGTTTGAATTGACACAATCTTAATGTTTGCATTATAATTAAGTATAATTTATATATATTTTTATCATGTATTCATGTGTGGAAATTTGCATTAATTGATAATATTAAACGTATCCGATGCTAATATAGATCAATTACATTCATATTATTTTTCATATGATTTGCGTAATTATATTAACTAGCGGTAGATTATCTGCAGCGTAATTCGCAATACCCAGCACGCCATGGATTAGCAATATATAATATATTCGGTCCGGTAATTAACTAATCTGCAAGGAGTTATCTAGAGTATTATTATTCAACGAAAACCACCTGTGAAGAAAGGTAATCACTTCATCCGTTTACATTTCATTTTGAATAATTGTATTAATGCGTTTTTTTTTTGCTTAATTTATGCACAAGATTCTAACAATAACGTGTTTAAATTTTGTCGGATAAGTTTAGGTCAAAAATATAATTCATTTATTATAAAAAGAAAATTAATTGCGTGCATTTAATAACATTTAACAGTGTAAATTTATAATAACTGAACGCAACTTTAATATATAGAAATAATATAGTTATAGTTATTTGAGTCATTTTAACTATTATGAATTAAACTATTCGATTCTTTTAAAAGATATTATAAAATTTATTACAAAAAATAGATAGAAATAAAATTACATTATAATTGCATTCTATAGAAAATAGTGATGTTTCTAAGTATTCAATATTATACATTTATGGTAGATCTACAATAAATTATTTTGTGTAAATTGTAATTTAAAATATTGAAATTTTTGGTATTTAGAATTAGAAACATTAGAAATATAAAAAAGATAGTTTAATTAGAATTAAAGTATTCTTATTTGAAACAGATGGTGCATAATCACAAATTAAATATTTCATTAGAAAGTTCTAGTTTCATTTGTATAATTTATGTTAACTAAGTTAGATAACATCAGTTTAATTGATAATGATGATTAATGTTGCATACAAATTTAATAGATAGATTTTGATTATAAGATTTGCTAATTAATAACATGAATATTGAGAAATAATCCTTTCTGTATAGTGTATTTGATATTGATAAAATTATTCTAAAAATTTCGTTATTAACAGTTATGCTTATATGTAGTAAAATATTGTATATATTTTTCAATAAATACAGCAATACCTCGCATAGTGCGGTCAATCACTTCCGCCAATATCTCGGAGAAATTGATACCGGACAAATAGAGGACTTAAAAAACGCATAAATATAAAATGTACCAAAAGAGACTTGACAGTATAAAGGGGGAAAAATCTTTTAATTTGTTTTTTAAACATAAGCACTATTCGAGGTATTTATGATCGATTTTTTTTTATCAAATTGCAGAAAGCATAAACTGAGCTGACTCCCATCGTTCCACAAGGTAGTGTCTTGGGACCAATTTTATATCTATTATACACAGCAGGTATATCAACAACAGAGAAAACAAACATGGAAATATTTGCAGATGACACAGCAATCATCAGACAAAAGTCCCATAATTGCATCTCAGCACCTTCAAGAAGAGCTTAATCTGCTCGAGATATGGTTCAGGAAATGGCGAATTGGTATAAACCAGTCGAAATCGGTGCATGTTACTTTCACCTTAAAACGAGACAAACTCAAACTCAAGAACAAAGTAGAAATAAAATTTAGAAATATGTATTGGCTGCTGTGCGCAAATTCGCAGTTGCCAAATCCAAGAATAAATCGCTTTAAGCCCCTGGATCTCCAATTTTGATTTAAGTAAAGAATAAATAAATAAATAAATATTATATACAAACTCTATGAAACGGTTCCACTGGGCAGCAACTACCTAATGTCAACAGAGTTAAATATTCAGTAGAACGGAGTATAATGAATCCGGGCTGATCAAAGCCGCACTATGCGAGGTATTGCTGTATTGTTATTATAATTTATAATATTTTGAGCATTCCGAAGTACATAATTATAATAAATGATCTTATTGACTAAATAAACTGTTCAATATATTATAAATATTAACAATGAAAAAAAAAGTATACATATATGATGATAAAGAGAGCTATAAAACAGTTAGATACGATTCGAAGACGTTATTGAGTTCATATTTCTGCCTCTAAATCCTGAAATATCCATTCTTCTTCGACGTGAACGCTTCTCAAGATCGTATTTTATTCAATGTACACTTGAGTTACGATCTATTATAAATAACCAGTTATTCTCGAGAAACGAGATTTTTATTCAAGTAGGAGGATTATGATTCCGCTATTTACATTGTTACCTTATTTCAATTAATTGCATTGCATATACTTATATAATACATCTTTATTATAAAAAAAATTGATAAACTGTAAATATTTATAGCAGATGTTTATTAGTACCAATTACCAATAGTTAATTTATAAGTATTATACAGTTTATTACGTATATTTATGAAATTCTAATTTAATTACAAAATAACTGTTCAAAGATGACATGATGAATGATTATATTATGTAATTATTCATTTTATAGTTTTAGAAATAAATGTTTTTTTTATAATTAATTAAATAATCAAGAAAAACTGAAATTTTGTTTATATAACTAAAAATAATACGAATTGATTCTATAAATATTATTTACAACATAAAATTTAGTGCGTAAGGTATTTGCGATTTGATTGATATTTGTTAACGAACGATAACTTGCTGTAATCTCAAGTGTGATTACTTATTTCGGATGATTTTCAAGATTATTGCTACCTTGTCTCAATTAGAGTAGATTAAACAATACTCATCAAACAAACATTGCACAGATTTATTTTCTCGGCACAAATTTTTCCATTTCATTTCATCATATTTTCATTTTTATTACGCCCTATTTCCGGCGCTTATCAAATTTACTTTTCAGTTTTATCACTAATTAATTGTAAATGTAAATGTTGAAGTATTAAATCTATTTGGACTAATAAACTAAAATATAATTATTGCTAGTATATAGAAATAATTCAAATTTACATGATGTTTGTAACCCAAGGTATTTTTTTTAATTCTTCGTGAATCGAATTATTTACTGTAAAAATTCAGAAATTTGTAATGAGAAATAGTTCCATCCGCTAATTATTCTAAAAACCAGTACGTAAACTGATGATTTTTTGTTGTTCCAAAATAATTCGATATTTTATTTCATTATTTAATGTCAAAAAAAAAAGAAATTTGTAATGAAAAACAAACAGGAAGGAAACTGTATGTATTAATAAATATATTTATATTATTTTCGTATTTTTTGCTCAAAACTTGTCATTCATTGTCAAAATTGAGTAATTAATATTGTAAAAATTGTTTTTTTTGTAAATTGCTAGCAAAATCATATATGCTTAGAAGATATTTTTATATTATATTTTAATGTTTTAAAAGCAAAAAAGCAAAAAAGGAATAAATTATATTTATTTGTTAATGTATAAAATCCATTTGCAGTGAAGAAATACAATTATTAGGAACAAATGCTAGAATACAAAAATGATTGAGGCTGAAATTATGTTCGTAAACCGAGGTATTTTTTGTTCAAAAAAATATACGTAGTTCAATTGCATTATTCGATGTCAAAATAGAGAAATTTGCAATGAGTAATAATTCCATCTGCAACTTATCTCAAAGGTAGGTAAGTACATCAAATATAATTAGAGAATTAATTTTAATCTTCTGAAAGTAAAAATGAGCAAAATATATTTATCTGTTACTGTATAAAATCCATTTCGAGTAATGAAATACAATTTCGTAAACCGAGGTACTTTATATATTATCAAAATTGAGTAATTCATCAAGACTAGTTTAAAATAATAAAATTTGAAAATCATTGAGTATTTTTAAGCCCTAATTTTTAATAAATAATAAAAAAAATATTTTATGAAACATTTGAAGAAAAAAACATTGACTATAAGATTTTACTAACTAAAGTTAAAAAAAATAAGAGACTATGGAAGTTAAGAATATTTATAGTCATAAAAGACTGTTTAAAAAAAAATGAAGTAGCAGTGATTAAAGTCAACTTTGAAATGACACTTAGATTCTTCCAAAAGATTAGCGCTTCTGTTTATACATCCTCCGACTACTTTCTAACCGACGTCGATTGTATTCAGGCTCAATCATGAAATTGTTCCAGATAAACGAAAGCGGCCGTCGTCGAGACGAATTTAAATAATTAAAATTTTTCGAGAGAGTATATGTCTATATATATAATAATAAAATATGGATTTCGATTACTACCGGCGATAATTCATTCGAAACGTCTGAAAATTGGAATTGTATTTAAATTAAAGCCTGCAGATAACATTCAAGCGCAGGTCATAAATATAAATTGAGTACTTTATGTACAAACACACTCGTGTAATTAAATTTGATTGGAAGCGAACTTCAGTAGATGACGTAACCTGTATTTTATTTTTCCCTCTTTTCTTCAGTGGTTTGTTACATTTCGCATTTATTTTTTCTTGCAACGTCCTTTTTTCTTCTTATTTTTATTTGCATCTTCCTTTTTTGCCCTCGTGCTCTTAATAGTGTATCCATTTTGAATAAGAATATTCTCGCCCAGGGAGAGATATAAAAGTTATGAAATCTGCGGAGAAAAGCAACAATGTAATAAGCAATAATATTTTATATTCTGGTTTGGGGAGGGCCGTGAGAGGCGTCGCGACGCATTTCCACATTTATGGCGCGGCCGTTGTAAATCTAATCGCGATAAAAGCCCAGGGGACGTAAAGCGCCGATTTTACACTCGCCTAATGTTATTATACCAACAAAACACACACATACATATATATACAAACTCATGCACAATACATACATTCGTGTATACACATATAAAAACAAACACTTGCACATAAATTGGGAGGCGCAAAAAAAAATGGAAAGAGTAAAACTAAAAATAAATGTTCTGTTTGTGCTCGGATAAATCTCAGATTCCAATCGGCGATTCACACTTGAAGCTTGTAATTATTTATATTTATTTGTTTTTTTAATCGCCATCAGATCGAACGTAAATAAGATTGATTAATTAAAGTGCTTTTAATTCGTTGAGTTATTTCTGAATTAAATAATCTAATCCAAATTGGAAATAGATGAAATGTTTTTGATGAAAAGTGACGAGTTGTAATCACACTTGATTTGTTGGTATTATTATTTTCTAACACTCTTTGGTCCTAAATGAAAAAAAAAAGAAATATATTATTATCACAATTTAATTAAAAAAACTAGATTCTCTGTTCGCTTCAAAGTGATCGTTCAACGTGTGATTATTTGAAGTGCAAATTAAGTTTCAGGTATGTTTATTTCTTCAAGTATATATAATAAGGGTTTATCTAGAAATCGTTACTAGCTTATATAGTAATAATAAATACTGCACTTGTACCAAATATTACATCAGAAACATAACACAAAATATATCAGTTTTCATTATTTTGTAAATTAAAATTTTATATTTTGTTCGGGAACCCAGGTTCCCCAACGATCACACAACCCTCGGTTCCTGACCAAATTATAAAAGGCCAGGGCTTCCTCACTAATAAAATATTGTAAAATTTTCGTCTATACATTCTTTATTTGATGTTTATTTTATGTATTTTTTTACTATATATAATTTTATGTACTTATTTCTAGAAAGGTTTGAATAAGCATTTTATGGAGAAAATGTTATAATTCGGTTTTCGAACGATTTGACAGCAGAGATTCAATTATATATTATAAATAAATGGATACAGAGAAAATCTTAATTCATGTACAGATAGAAATACCTCGCATAGTACAGATTAGATTAATGCACATTCACTTGGAAAAAAAAACAAATAAAATAGATTAAATATTAAAGTTTTATACTATTTAATTAAAGGAAATCTAGAAAATAATTTCCAAATAATAAACATAAATTAACATAATATACTTTTACAAAACACATCAGCATTCCTTAAGGTATTTTTACTTATAATTTAAGAAAAATGCAGCAAAAGTAGAGATAATTCTATTCTTAGTAAAATATTTTATGACTCGTAAGATATAATAAATAAAAAAATGTATTGTAAATGTAATAATTACATAGTCAGAGTGAGTAAAAGAAAAAAAAGTAAAAGACCTGAGTAACCGTATAAATACACGCTGATAAATCTCAGATTGGAATCGACGTTTCACACTAGAAACGGGTACTCTTTTTTCTTTCTTTCTCTCTGCTTAATCTGCGATGATCAGATTATGTGCGCAGTGTAAATTAATTATAGAGCTAGATATTTTCTAATGAATTTGTTTTGAATACGAGAGATTTATAGCGTAGCGCAATACTGTTCTTTTTTTTTAATATTTAATATATACAACTGTAATTGTGTATTATAAATAATTTGTATGAGATAACTCTTTTATTTGATATATGAAGTCATCTATTTTTAAATTATATATTTATTTATACAAAATAAGTAAATACTTCTAAAATATTTAGTTCATTGTTTAGAATGATTTTTTTTCATGTATATATACATATATACATTTTATGCAATTTAAGTGTCCCAGAATAATTTGTATTCTTTCCCCACTTTGAGAATCACTGGTCTAGGGTAAGCTCAAAAGTTGGACAGTTCGAGTATATATGGTACGTACACCCCATTTGCATAATCTTAAATAAAATAAGATGAGCAGAAAATTATATATCTTATTGATAGCAGACGGACAGTAAAAGTAGTTAGACATACAACTCGTACTAAATGTGCGGTATATGACAAATAATTTCCAAAATGATAACTTACTTGTCCATTGCAATACGAATGTTTAAAGAAATGTTATCATTTTGTCACAAAAATAAATCTATAAAATTAAAAAAAGTATGAAATAAACTGTAGATCTTTCAATCAAAAAAACATATTTTTTAATGAAATAAATATTTACTTATTTAAGTAGATCTGGTTTCTTATACAATAGAGATACCAATGTACATATAAGACGCACTTGACGATAAGACGCATACATTTAGAGACGATTTATTAAAAAAAAATTTTAGTGTTACTTTCGTACCATGCGAACGGAATATTTTCTTGTCTTTATTTAGCAGTTTTAATTCTTCCTCTTGTTTTCTCCATTTTCAAACCATTTTCTCTATTGATGGTGGGCCAAAATGTCTTGCCGCTGCTCTGTTGTAAAAAAGTGCGTCTTATAGTACGAAAAATATGTATTTTATATGATCATAGTTTAATAACCATAAAAACTATAATAAATATGTGTTATTCTAGTGTATTTAATTATACAAAAATATAGCAATGTGAAGGAAATGCCTAATTGTTATTAATGAAATGTATACGATTTAGTAAATGCAATACAATTTGATTAAATTAATTAGTCTGCTGGTAATCAATTTGAGTTAGGATAAGATTGATTAATTAATAGAGATTATTAGTTCAAATTTATTCATATATTCTATGAAAACACGAATATATTTAAAGGTTACAGCCAACGAACCTACAAAAAAAACAATTACAGTTCGAGTTGAGTTGCGAATGTGCTCGATTTAAATACTTCGCAAAACTTTTCGTAATATTCACAGAAAAAAAGGCACGAACAAAAAAAAAGATGCATTAAAAAAAACTTCCATCATAGGGTGAATATTAAATTAGGTTAAACTTCGCGACGTCCTTCGTTCGTTCCATTTCAATTTTTCCCCATTTCGGTTTTCCGCGCTGCAAAACGGATCCCCTGTCGCAGCAGCCGCCACCCCCCGCGCCGGTTTAATTTAATGATCCGCCGTCCAGAATTATTCCATTCGCATTCTCGCGGGTCCCAGATATTAATTAGTTCGTAATTAATTAACGATAAATATAATCTCTGTCTCTGTCTCACCGACGGTGACGGTGGTGGTTCGGGGTCCGCGCAGATTAGATAATATAGTTATTAGTGGCGTATGCTAATTCCTTGTAAATCATTCAATTTGATTTTATCAAATTATGAATGGTAATTGTTATTCGTATTGTTACTCTAATTTAATCTGAGTTATGTCGCTAATAATAGGCTGCGCCGAGCGCAACGCTCGTATATTTATCAACTTCAGCGGAGTGAGGGGGTTTTGGGGGGCAGCCGGACCAGATCCAACCGCCCCCTTCATCAGAATGCTAATTGCAGCGCACCGTAGACAAACAGCAAACACGTTCCCATTCAATTTTTTTCGACTTTAATCCATCAACTACATTAGTAATTAGGTGGAGTTTTCGTATTTATGTTCATTGTGTATTATGTAATCGTCCTTTGAACGTTTACTGAATTTACAACTATAAAAAAACACAAAATTACAATATAAATTCAATTGTAAAGACATTATTCCTCAGTAAGAATGAATGACGACATAAGCTGCACACGTGATATATTTTTTTATTAAATACTATTTAATGAACAGCAATGCCCAAATTTATAAAGATGTGTACACACTACAAGACTAACAAGAAGCATCGCTAGTATGTATAGGCACTTATGCACCACTTTACAAAATTGTTACTTTTCTGTAGTCCTGTTTTGGCGCCTCGATTATCGCTGATTTGATATAAAGATATTTGTTAATGTGACTTCAGTTAACGTTGTTTTGTTTAACGCTTATTGTTACTGTATTTAATTAAATTATTTCACATAATTACTCAGAAAAGTTCCTAAAGAAAAATAAGAAAACTATTTATCTAAAATATACTGACTTCATAATGGAAAAGAAAAACATCATCATTTGTGCATAAAAATATAATTTTATTAACTAATTTATTTAGGATATATTTATATTTAGATCAATTAAAATTTTGTATTTTGATATTAATTCCAATATTTTTCATGAATACACAGAATTTTAATTCCTGAACGTTCTCTTACCCCAAGAATAGACCAGTAATTCTCAAAAATAAAAGCGTATAAAGAAAAATATTTTTAAAACTTATTTTTATTTTGTTTAATTAAAATTTAGCTAGTTTTGACATTTCCAGTTTAACTAAATCTGTACTAAGCGATGTATTACTGGACTTGTTATTTCTAGATAAAATAAATTATTAAATAATAAATACCATTTCTTTTGTTATTTGTATCTATAATTTTCCAAAACTATTGTATCAATACATTTAATTAATTATATTGATGCACAATTGTTTCTTTCGAAAAATATTTTGTTTCCACTATGCATACAAATCTTACCTGAAAAATATATATACTAGAACAATTTTAATAAATAAAGGTAGAATCTGCACGTTCCTGAAAAATGTATCAGAAATTTCGCAATCTAAATGACATCTTAATGTATTCAATGACACGGAACCGAACTATTCAACCCGCTTGAAAATGCATTGCATCCACTACAAAGAAAATTATATGAAGCTGCTATAAAAGTAAACTGTACAATGTTATATTCATCTGAGCTGCAAAAATATCAACCTAGTTTAGTTGTAAGTCTAACCTAAATATTTTTTACAAAATTTAACAATATTGTTCGAAATAATAACATAATTTTAGTGCAGATTATTATGCATTATTGCTGTAAGTTTTTACTATTTTTTGTAATGTTTATTTTGAAATAACTATTTACTATTTATATGAAGTTTCAACGAATGTATCTTGTTTAAAAGTAAAATTGTAAATGAGTTAACTGCGCTTAATGGATTCATAAAATATTAGAATATCGAAGCGGCTTTAACAAGAATCGGGCGCCCGGTTCTGAGGATTATCTCTTAAACTCCATTTAACTAATGACGCTCCTACTCATTAATATTTTTAATCGGTATTATTCCTGCAGGTAGCATTATTCATAAGGATTATAACAAGCCCGATGATGTGAAAAGTCTATAGTCTATGCTTCCACGTATTTATTTTCTTTCAAAATATTATTGTCATTTAAAGCCGTGAAGAAGTATAAATAAATATATGAAATAAAACATGTTTTCAGTATTCGGATAACAATTTTATGGTGGGTGAGAAAATCAATCGTTAAGAATCGAGGATAATGCCAAATCCAACTTCCCTTAAAACTGTGCCAGTGGTTGAAATATCCGTCGGTCATCTTCGGCTCCGACAACCGAACGTCCGGTGCTTGTCGATCAAAGTTCCCAGAAGCAATTAACGACGGTAGACAGGCCACGTCAGTTTGGTGAGTCTGACCCCCCTCTCCCGATGGTTTCCCAGTGTCACTGCTAAGTTCAACATAAAGCGTACAGTAAAATATGGGGGATGAAAACATATTTTTACCTTCTTTTTCTTCGCTGTTGTATGGAATGAACAATTCCTCGAGTGGTTTGGATGCCAACACAACAAATGCACCTCCTCAGCTCAAGAGCTCGGTGCGGATTAAAGCACTGTCTAGTCGATGGCTTGGATAATCCTAAAAGAAGGATTAGCAAGGGCAACTTGATTTTAGTCTTTTTTCGACGAACTTTTGGTATGACACGCGAGTAAGCACTTACCAACTTACGCACTCAATATTCATACCATATTTTCATTTATTCC